>NC_056631.2:85505632-85783132 GCF_002870075.4 Lactuca sativa | reverse complement strand
TCGTGTTTTAAGCCGGTGCACCCAATAGAAAAAACATTAAAAAAAAATTTACACTACATGCCGGCATCGGAGTAGTGGCCCGGGACCCCTAGGGCACCACTAAGATCCGCCACTGAAGTCAATCCATTACACTTGAATACAAATTGATGATACAAAATCACCAACAAGAACCCTATCAACACATAAGTTCGAAACAAAAAACCAATAAAAAAAAACGAAGACCCAATCCATTCAAAAACCCAACCTAATGGATTTAGTAAGCCAAAAACCGAACTTGTCTGACTGGATTTGGGTTTACCGCAAATATAACGGCCCTCATGTGTAGTTCTAGTAATCATTATGTTGGTTGCATGGAAACGAGATCTGGAACAAAAACGAATCTTCATACACGAGCTTCATATATGCTCAGTCAAGATCTTCGATCATCTATCCTTCATTGTATTCAGAAAGTCATGAAGTTTCTTATTATTTACCTTTGATTTTTTTTCTTATTTGGACAATAATTTAATACAAGCCTAAAAATAAACGAAGATTCCATGTGGACGCAAAGATTTTACCTGTTATATTAACATATCACATCACAATCACAATACTATAATAAATACAAATCTATCTATTAAATCCAATGGCAAACCGTTCCAGAAGGGCCAAAAGAGTACTCGGTAAAAGTGCTGAACCCAATCAATCATATATAAGCACGACCAAAAATTTACTTTTTAGCTATGTATCTTTAAATTTTTCTTTGGCAAAATTTTTGTTGATATGGATTGAAAACTCAAGTGTATAAACTATATCTATAAAATAACTTGGTACTTATACAATCAAATGATCACTTACCTCTCCGAATCAAATAAACGTAATATGTAAAAAACCTTTAGATCAATGAAATGAAAACTAAAATCACCAGCTTCAATTTCTTCCTTACCTTTTGTTGATTCCCAAATCTGAATTTTAAGATCGTAGATTCTCATGCATGCAAGATGATCAAATGTATTTTTCTCACGAAAAAAACCCTTCAAAAATCAAACGATGGATCGCCGTAATCCCAAATACTAGGTGGTGGATACTCATCGTCGTGTGTGTACGACCAAATTGGAGACGATGGACCGCCAACAACCGTTGGATCTGACACTGTTTCTGCGACCGCCATAGGTGGCGAAGAGCTCGATACAAGTGAAACGCTTGATCCCACTGAACCCACCAACGCTTTAATCTCATCATCATCCTTCTCAGAACTATTCCCTCTATAATCTTGGCATTGTTGCAACTGTTGTTGGGATTTTTCACTTATCCAATTGCTTCTAGGGTTAGGGTTAGGGTTTGGATCATAAGATGTGAACCCTGGTATCCCTCGAAAAGTGGGGTCCTCACTCTTGGGTACTTTGATGTTGTCCATGCTGTTGTAGGGCAAGTACGCTTGTTGCTGCTTCACAACGTGTAGTGGGTATTGTATTAGATTAGCAGTACCACTACTTTCGATGTCGTTTGTGCTATGATTTAGGGTTGGGTAGATTAATCTGTAAGGCAAGTAATTCCCATAAGCAGGGATGGATAGTGGCGCATGAGGATTGGAAAAGGTGAGACTGAAACTTGCGGGGCGTGGGAGTATTGGTCGGAGAGTTTGAGTGGTGGAGGAAGAGGAGCTGCCACTTCCACCGCGGGAAGAGGAGGAAGAAGAAGAGTGTGAAGAGGAAGCAGACGTGGTGGTGCTACCGTCAGTGCAAGGTTGCTGGAGGTTGAGTTGAGCTCTTGGACCGTAGAGTATAACGGCAGCACGGTCGTAGGCGCGTGCAGCATCTTCAGCGGTTGAAAAGGTGCCAAGCCAGCGGCGCGTGCGTTTACGTGGCTCACGGATCTCGGCGACCCATTTGCCCCAGCTACGTTGTCTAACACCTCTGTACTTAAACTTGCTGTTATCCGGTCCTCCTTTTCCTTTACCTTTTCTGCTAAGAGAGGGTGGACTGTCTATGGTGGTGGTGGGAGGAGGGGGAGGAGGAGGAGGAGGAGGAGGAGGTGAATTAGTGGAATGGAGGTGTGGGTGAGTATTATTAGTATTGGTGTCATCGTGGATGTCTGTAAAATGGTCTTGGGGATGGTGACCAGTGGCAGAGTCATCCATAATCTAGTTTTAGTTAAAGAAAGAGATTGATGGCGATAAAAACTAAGTAGGAGGTGGAGGATAGGGAAACGGAGGTGCTAAATGGTGGAGGAGGGCGGTGAGGCTTAAATAGTCTGCCAACCTCTGTCACACTTTTCTTAGTGGTGGGAAGAAAGTGGATTGTTGACATTGTGAAGAAACATACTCACTAAGATTTATGTTTAATTGTTTTTTTCCCAATCTCCATTATATTTTTATACTTTATACATCAAAGGAAGATATAAAAGGTAATAGGCTAATTGAATTTATGAAAGAAAGTTAAATCCGGTATTCAAAATTAAATCTAACATGCTAGAAAAATCCTCCATAATTGATGAACCCAAGAGATGTAATCTCTTGCCGTTTTATATGTGGTGTATGACCTCAACATTTGATGGATGATCATAGTTTTCACACAACTAATGTATGACTTCAAGATTTGATAGATGGTCATAGTTTTCGGACAAGGATGATGGTAGTAAACGAAGAAGAAATACCTTGAAATAATAAATTTTATTAACTAGTAAAGTGTTATAATAAGGCCGTGACTACATGTTTATTAGTGTATCATCTCCGTTATATGTTAACCAGCATTTGAGAATGATTTCTAGTACTGTTTATATGTTTATATATTTTTGATTTTTTATTTTTTATATTTCCATTAAATAAAAACATAATTAATAAATATAAATAAATATTTCACATTACTTAAAAACATATTAAATAACTTAAATTTTAAACCTAAATTACTAAAAAAAAACGTAAAATTTCAAACATAAATTCCTAAAAAACATAAAACCATTGAAATTTAAACCTAAAGTACTTGAAAAACATAGAAAATTAAACATAAAAATTAGAAACCTTAAACCCTAATTTTCATATTTTCCGTTGACTTGTTGAAATTTAAGAAACATCACTAAATTTTCCGGATCGATGTTCGGTTGGGGTTTTGTAGTTCGAATCTGAAGACCGGTAAGTCTTATTTTCCGGCGACGAGCTTCCTCCATTGTCTCATATATATATATATATATATATATATATATATATATATATATATATATATATATATATATATATATATATATATATATATATATATATATATATATATATATATATATATTAAATCCTTAGAGTTTTGTCTATTTTTTCCATAAATACGTCTTCGCTATTTGCTTTTCCACTTAAAAATGTTGCTTTTTTTCCTTTTGTCTCTTCCCAGTGGTCGACAAAGTTGGACTTTCGGTGGTCCCTCCCCTTCGGTGTCGTCGAATTCTTCATTAAGATCGACGCCAAAACCCACGTCCGACTCGGAAGTTCTTGGCATTTTGTTGGAACCGGTGCTCGATTTCGAATGTGAAGTTTCCAGTTTAAAGAGCTATTTTGGACCCTTACGACAAATTTCGTACGCTTTTTGGTGGTGGAATGCTTTGTCGTCGTTGGTAAACTTGTATTATTCGCATGCGGTTAATAAAATGTTAAAATCGTTGTTACCACTTTTATGCATATTTTTAAGATTTTCAAATATACCATTAAACTTGGTGCAAGTTACTCGTACTTCACACCATTTTCCGTTGACAACATCGTACATTCGATCTGTTTGCATTCCCAATAGCGAGTGAAAATGGTCTAAAATAAGAAGCCGGAAACTGTTACCCGTTTGTGTGTTGCCCGTCCTTGAGTCACACGATATGGAAATCCAAGCTTTAGATAAAGCGTCCTCCTCATCTTCATTCCAAGTTGCACCTCTTTTTTTGTGTAGTTTCCTTTTGGTTGTTGTTTTCTAAATGGTTGTTGTGTTTCTTTGACCCGTTCGTCCTCGTCATTGTTGAGGTTTATAGGTTGTAACTGAGATAATGAGACTTAAGATGTTTGTATTTGAAATTGTTGAGGTTGAGAAGTTTGTGGTTGAAATTGTTGAGGTTACGAAGCGTAGGGTTGAAATTGTTGAAAACCTTAGAAATGGGGTTTATTGAATTATTGTGATGTTTGTTATTGGAAGTAGTTTGGTTGATGTGGAACATTGGTAAATAGAGGTTTTTGTTGTATTGTGGATGTTAACATTTGCATGTAGTTAAGATGTTCATATTTATCATTTGGAGTATTTGGGGTGTTTGGAGTCGGTATGGTATTTTGAATTGGATCCATACTTTGAAAAAGAGATGAGAAGATAGAAAGAGATTTTAGCGGTTTTGAGGTGTAAAATGGTTATAAAAGTTTTGGTATTTATAATGTAATGGTTTAGTTTAAAGTTGAAAGTAAATTTAAAAAAAAAAAAAGTTAACAAACCATTTTTTGACTGTTTGAGACATTTGATTTCTATTGGTCATGACAAGTCGTGGCTACCATCAATCTGCATCACACTTACGACACACTCGTATGTGTTAAATTGTTTTGTTATTTTAGGACTTGGGGATTGCGAGACAATACTTGGGACGAGTATGAGTAGGTGTGAAAGGTAGTAGATGCATATACTACCGGAAGCACAGGACTCACATTTGGATCAGGGAAAGTCACAAGGTTACCAAGAAGCCAATAATTGATTATGTTTTATTCAAGCATGTCGTTACCATCGTTTCGATAATGACTAAGAATATTGTTGTTATTTTGAACCTAGTGGTCATATCAAATTGAGTCCGACTACGATGAGTATGTTACGTCGTTCAAAGAACCAAGTTCGATGTAGCATCTGACTTAAGCCAGAAGATTGAAGTGAGAGATAATCAAAGCGATTAATAGAAGTATCGCGCTCGTTGTTAAAGAAGTTAGTAGCTAGAAATGCTACATGTTAAAATGTGATTCTATCACATTAGAACATGAAGGAAGGTATATTCCATTCTGGAATTTGACTCTAAGAGACCTGAGTCTGAGCGTTGTAACATACGATGAGAGGTCATTAGAATATGACACATCGGTCCATGATAGTAATAAAAGAACTTATCATAAGTTCGTATCCAGTGAGGATCGAGATTGTGACTTGAAGGTCATAATTTGGAGTCTAACGTGAGATAGGTAGAAAGTGCAAGATCGAGCACCGCCTGCAGTCAGGAAGTCTTAGAGTTAGATACTCGTTCGAAGAAACATCAAAGTTACGGTTATTACTTTGGATGAAGAGAGAACGTATGGAGTCATCATGTGAGCTCTGTTTCGTTGATGATTCTGGGACAAAATAATCCTAAGGGGGAGATAATTGTAACGCCCGGTGATCCGGACTAGTCAATTTATAGATAATAGGGGTCGAAAACGACTTTTTGACAAAAGATTATTTAGAATAAATAATCTTAAACAAGTTGTATAATATGTCTCAAGGGTTCCGTACATATAAAGAACGCCGAAATCTGAGTTATAACAAAGAAGTTATAGCCCGTCGAAGTTTTACGGCAAAACCGGCACAGCACCGAGAGACGTAAATAGTGAATTTACGATGGAGGACTTTTTAGCCTTAGTGATCTAAACCAAAGTTGTAGTATACATTAAACCGAGAACATCCATAAAAAGAACGCCCAAATCTGACTTCGTATGAGGAAGTTATGATTTTTCTAAGATTCGGCTTAGCAGTGTACAACCCGAAACTCGAATTTTAGTTTGAGCGGTTTTGGCTGACGCAACCTTAATGAGAGTTGAAGATCTCATTAATAGGAACTCAAAGGTAAAAACATAGACGAAAACGGAGTCCGTATGTAGAAGTTATGAATTTTACGCGGACATTTAACAGTATAATTTCCTCCTACTGTTAAATTTAAGATCGGTCGAGAATTAGCCAACGGAGTCTAATGAGATTTGTAGACCTTATTTTTACCTACGCGTGGATATAAAGAACGTCGAAAATTATGAATTTTTGAAAATCGACTAATTTCCACCCTGTGTGCGATGCCACGTGTCAGCACCAGGTGAAAACTTAGAGCCTACGCAACACCACGACGTGGGGAGAGGCACCATGATGTAGTGAGGCCCCTGGAGACCTATAAATAGAGGCTCAAGGATTCCTCTTTTCCTCACACCTTTACACACTTCTTTCTCTCTCTAGAACTTCTCTCTAACCCCCCCCCCCCCCCCCCCCCAAAGTCGAGGGTAACTCCCTAGCACGAGACGGAAGCCTCGGAGCGCCTGACGGCTTCGAGAAGAAGAGCCTCTCAGCTTGAGAACGTTGCTCCAGCAGATCCCGATTTTGAGAAAGACCCGCTGTAAGTGAGCTATACCTACCCTATCTTTAGTATAGCTTATGTTTTAATATAGTAACGTTATTAGGAACTTATAATGAGTATTTGGGCTATTATTATGAGTTATATAAGAGTGTTTCTTAATGCTTATATAATAATAATAATATCTAGACTATTAATTAGTCGCGGTTAACGTTAGACTAAACTCTAGTGGTAATGATACTAGGTTTTTTCCGAGGGAAATTGTTTTAAAAGTAACGGAGTGTTGTCCGAGTACCGAGTCATCAACTTATCAGGTGAGTGCATGGTCCATTTCATCTTACACATAGATATGAAGTATTTTATATAAATTACGTGCTATGTGTGCATATTATCTGAATACTTGTTGTCTATGATGGAGGAATGATTTTATACATGTTTTAAATGATTTAAACTGTATATTTATTTTATATCTACAAATATGTTGAGATAAAATATGGGCAGATGAAATAGTGGGTGTGTGATAAAATAAAATGATAAGAGACAGGTGATGACAGTAAGGTGATGATAATTAGGTGAGGATAGATAGGTGATGATGAATCGGTGATGTAGGATGAAAGATACTATAACCTTGTCCGACAATTTGGAGATGTAGTCATCTACCAAAGTATAGATGGGGACCATGAACTATTATAGACAACTCCGTGGAAACACTAGCAGGCTCATAACCTGTAGGTGATGAATTACGAGTTCAGGTGATGTTGTAACTACGTATTCATGCGATGATACTCTAACCCTTACTATGAATTACGAGTTCAGTTGATGTTGTAACTACGTGTTCATGCGATGATACTCTAACCCTTTACTATGAATTACGAGTCCAGGCGATGTTGTAACTAGGTATTCATGCGATGATACCCTAACCCTTGTTGGGCACGTATTGAGGGAGTAATCCCTGAATCAATACTGTCTATGCGACGTAGGCTATGATCCTTAGGGAGAGTCCTTTGGAACAAACATATAAGGAAATGCGATGTAAGGAGATGAGAGGTAAATATGATGTAGGAGACGACCCTTAGGATAAATCCTTAGGGAGGGTACTTAGGGATAAAGAAGATAATGGGGATGGGTAATTGGGTTAATTGTTTGATAATTAAACATAATAATTATATTATTGTGGGTTGAAAACCCTATGTACTCACCAGGTTTCCCAACCGGACCCACTCAGTTTACTTGTGTCATAGGTGATAGTGTTAAGTTACATTACACTGAGAGATTAAGGAGATATAGATCACTAGTGTAAATGAATGTAAGTTCTGTTTATGCTTATGTTTCTATATTGACAATGACATCCCAAATGTTTTAAAAGGAATAAAAATGCATTTCTTCGGAAATGCTTTAATAATGAAATTATCATGTTTTTCGGGGAATAAATTTCGCAACATTTTTTATTGAAAGAGATACTCTGATTTTTATAAAGCATAAACAAAAAAAATCGGTCTTTTCTGGCCGTGAAAATGGGGATGTCACAGTTGGTATCAGAGCATTAATTTAAGTGGACTAGGAATTTGTAGGAAATTTCTAGACTTAAACTTAGAATGCTAAGCGAAGATTGTGAGATGAGTGTCTGCTATATTTTAGACACAAGCACTAGTTTATTTTAGGAAAGATGCCTAGAATGTTTTATGTGCTAAATGTTTTATGTTATAGATATAAAGATGCCTTATATGCTATTATTTGTTCGGATCTATGGTTTGTTGCCGACTGGATCTAGAAATCTTATGTGTTCAGATTTCTAAACGTTTGATTACGGTATTAGAACTGGCATATAACTTTTCGGTGTGACAAGGAGATCTATACGTCTATCGTAAGTAAAATCTTTCCTATCTTAAAATTCTCGCCTCGGTACACTAAACGTCTGCTTGGGTGTACAAAACGTCATGGTGAAGACAGACTAGGAAATATCTGAGGAAGATGACAACCTGAGCCTAAGAATGTGATGGGTCATGCATCGGTCTTTGCGCCTAGGGATGCAAACAGGGGCGGATATTGGCGGATACTGCAATACCCGTCCCCGCACCCGAACTCCGATCCCCACACCCATCCCCGCCTCTGCCCCGCCTAATCTCCGACGGGTACGGGTAAAAAAAATCCCCACCGGGTACAAATAACCCGATGGATACCCGTTTAGTAAAAAAAAAGTTAAAAAAAACATTTGTAAATATAAAAATCATATGATATCACAATTCAACAAAAAATATATTTGAAAGCCATACAAGATTAAGATTTTAGGGATTATACATACATACAAATGATATAAAATTAAGATGATATCACAATTCACAAAAATTAAAAGGTCAAAGCAATAACATAACATGGAGTAAAATTCGATAACTATGCAATGCATACATTCTATAACCATTCCACTAAATAGAAGTAAAATCATTATAAATTCAGCCACTCAGACATTCGACTATTTAGATGATACAAACATTCAAAAACCATATGACAAACGTTACAAACATATGATATAAAATCATATAAGATTACAATTCATAACAAAAGATATTTAATAGGTAACTGCATTCGATCATTTGAACAAAATCAAAAGAAAAATCGAATCAATAACAGGAAAATCAAAGATTTGATTAAAAAAAACTAGAACTGGAAATCGAGTGAAAAAAAGAGTCAGAAAGAAGAAATATCGAGTTGAAGGCTTTACTCTTGAGACTTGAATCTTAAGGAGTTGAAGCTTTAATTGCTTTAATGTTGTGAAGCTTGTCCATGTGTTGTTCCAGCATCCTCAACACTTGGTTGTGGGGGTTGTTGATCTTGAATGCCATTGCAAAAGGATTAATAAGATGTAGTATGTACGTGTTTAAAAAAAGAATTAGAAAGGCAATGTATCAGATATAAAGATAGGTTTCCTGGTTTTGAATATGTTTTTTATGGGTGTTCCTTTATATTTATCTTTTTTATGGCTTTGTAAATCTCACTTAGGCAAATCATCAAACAGTTAGTATGCAGTGATTTCATTTGGTTCTCAACAGAGGGTAAAAAAGGTAATCACAAAAATCCATTTAATCTATTAATGAGTTTTTGATACAACCAAAATACTCAATCATGTTTAATCAAAATCCATTTAATCAATCACATTAAAGAAGAGGTATACCGTATACAAACAAAACAGATACAATAAAATGTAATTCCACTAATATAGATGCAATAAAATGGATCTCCAGGTAATTCAATTTCAGAAATATCAGAAAATTCAGTCGAGTCAATTAATCATTTAATCGATTACTGCTAATATATTGATCAATCAGTTAACCGATTATAGAAATCGAGTGGAGTTAACAAATGGTTTGTAGAAATTGATTATATTAGGCACATAGTAATCGTTTGTAAAAAATCAAATTGATTTCATTCTCTCTAAGAGAAAAGCCAGAGAGAATGAAATCCGTAAATAGCTTAAACAAACGAGTTTTACGATGAGTCGATTCCCTGATTATTGAAGCGTCTTGAAGGTTGAAGGTGAAGGATTCACTGATGAAGAACGAAGGGCCGATTCTAGAAATAAGATAAAGTTTGAATATTGAACTAAACAAGAATCAAAGATGAATGAAGGGGTTAAGTGAAGAAGAATAATTTTCGTGTGTGGCTGCATATTTTATAATGAGTTCTTGATTCTTGGACAAGCCGAGAAGAGACTAGAGAGAGAATGAGATCGGTGATTCAATGCTTAAAGAAACGAGGAGTCGAAATCCTGAATTCTTGAAGCGTCGTCTTGAACTCTTGATAATACTTTATACTCTGAATAAAATTTCCCAATTCCCATAAACATTAATTAATTAATTAATTAATATTATATTTCTATATATAATCGGGTTTTAAATGGGTCGGATAATGTCATATCCGTCTCCGACCCATCCCCGCTTCGGGTATAAATATTTGCATCTGTCCCCGCTCCGTTACCTGTTAACATGGGTAATACCCGACCCGTTAGGGTCGGATCCCATGGGTAACGGGTAATTCCGATTTGCTTGTATCCCTAGTTGCGCCTACACCCGAACCTATCACAATGGCAGAAGTTCAAGAAGTGATATAAACCATGATAGACTGAGAAAATAGAGGAAATGAGATGCCTTACGATAGTGAATGATACCTCTCGAAAGATATCATAAGAGAGGTATCTTGCCTTTAGAATACGTCTGATAAAATAGCAGTACGTCTAGAGAAGTACGGTACATCTGAATGTACACATTTGATTGGTGGGATGATAGAACGATTGGTGTAATTCCTAAAGTTTTCCTATCATCTGGAATTTCCATCACCAACCGAGTTGAAGCAGAATTGACGATTGAAGATACGCATGGAAGAAATCTTACTAGAGTCTAGGGAAATTTTTATGATTATTTAGATACACTCGTACGTGTTAAATTGTTTTGTTATTTTAGGACTTGGGGATTGCGGGACAATACTTGGGACGAGTATGAGTAGGTGTGAAAGGTAGTAGATGCATATACTACTGGAAGCACAAGACTCACGCTTGGATCAGGGAAAGTCACAAGGTTACCAAGAAGCCAATAATTGATTCCGTTTTATTCAAGAATATCGTTACCATCGTTTCGGTAATGACTAAGAAGATTGTTGTTATTCTGAACCTAGTGGTCATATCAAATTGAGTCCGACTACGATGAGTATGTTACGTCGTTCAGAGAACCAAGTTCGATGTAGCATCTGACTTAAGCCAGAAGATTGAAGTGAGAGATAATCAAAGCAATTAATAGAAGTATCGTGCTCGTTGTTAAAGAAGTTAGTAGCTAGAAATGCTACATGTTAAAATGTGATTCTATCACATTAGAACATGAAGGAAGGTATATTCCATTCTGGAATTTGACTCTAAGAGACCTGAGTCTGAGCGTTGTAACATACGATGAGAGGTCATTAGAATATGACACATCGGTCCATGATAGTAATAAAAGAACTTATCATAAGTTCGTATCCAGTGAGGATCGAGATTGTGACTTGAAGGTCATAATTTGGAGTCTAACGTGAGATAGGTAGAAAGTGCAAGATCGAGCACCGCCTGCAGTCAGGAAGTCTTAGAGTTAGATACTCGTTCGAAGAAACATCAAAGTTACGGTTATTACTTAGGATGAAGAGAGAACGTATGGAGTCATCATGTGAGCTCTGTTTCGTTGATGATTCTGGGACAAAATAATCCTAAGGGGGAGATAATTGTAACGCCCGGTGATCCGGGCTAGTCAATTTATAGATAATAGGGGTCAAAAACGACTTTTTGACAAAAGATTATTTAGAATAAATAATCTTAACCAAGTTGTATAATATGTCTCAAGGGTTTCGTACATATAAAGAACGCCGAAATCCGAGTTATAACAACGAAGTTATGGCTCGTCGAAGTTTTACGGCAAAAATAGCACAACACCGAGAGACGTAAATAGTGAATTTACGATGGAGGAATTTTTAGCCTTAGTGATCTAAACCAAAGTTGTAGTATACATTAAACCGAGAACATCTATAAAAAGAACGCCCAAATCTGACTTCGTATGAGGAAGTTATGATTTTTCTAAGATTCGGCTTAGCAGTGTACAACCCGAAACTCGAATTTTAGTTCGAGTGGTTTTTGGCTTACGCAACCTTAATGAGACTTGAATATCTCATTAATAGGAACTCAACGATAAAAACATTGACGAAAACGGAGTCCGTATGTAGAAGTTATGAATTTTACGCGGACATTTAATAGTATAATCTCCTCCTACTGTTAAATTTAAGATTGGTCGAGAATTAACCAACGAAGTCTAAATGAGAGTTGTAGATCTTATTTTTACCTACGCATGGATATAAAGTACGTCAAAAACGGAGTTCGTATGCGAAAGTTATGAATTTTTGAAAATCGGCTGATTTCCACCCTATGTGTGATGCCACGTGTCAGCACCAGGTGAAAACTTGGAGCCTACGCAACATCACGACGTGGTGAGAGGCACCATGACGTGGTGAAGCCCCTAGAGGCATATAAATAGAGGCTCGAGGCTTCCTCTTTTCCTCATAAATTTACCCACTTCTTTCTCTCTCTAGAACTTCTCTCTAAGTCCCAACCCCCCCCCCCCCCCAAACCTAGGGTAACTCCCTAGCACGAGACAGAAGCCCTGAAGCGCCCAACGGCTCCGAGAAGAAGAGCCTTTTGGTTCGAGAACATTGCTCCAACGGAGCCCGGTTTTGAGAAAGACCCGATGTAAGTGAGCTATACCTACCTTATCTTTAGTATAGCTTACGTTTTAATATAGTAACGTTATTAGGAACTTATAATGAGTATTTGGGCTATTATTATGAGTTATATAAGAGTTTTTCTTAACGCTTATATAATATTAATAATATCTAAACTATTAATTAGTCGCGGGTAACGTTAGACTAAACTCTAGTGGTAATGATCCTAGGTTTTGTCCGAGGGAAATTGTTTTAACAGTAACGGAGTGTTGTCTGAGTACCAAGTCATCACCTTATCAGGTGAGTGCATGGTCCATTTCATCTTACACATAGATATGAAGTATTTTATATAAATTATGTGTTATGTGTGCATATTATCTGAATACTTGTTGTCTATGATGGAGGAATGATTTTATACATGTTTTAAATGATTTAAACTGTATATTTATTTTATATCTACAAATATGTTGGGATAAAACATGGGTAGATGAAATAGTTGGTGTGTGATGAAATAAAATGATGAGAGACAGGTGATGACAGGAAGGTGATGATAATTAGGTGAGGATAGATAGGTGATGATGAATCGGTGATGTAGGATGAAATATACTATAACCTTGTCCGACAATTTGGAGATGTAGTCATCTACCAGAGTATAGATGGCGACCATGGACTATTATAGACAACTCCGTGGAAACAATAGCAGGCTCATAACCTGTAGGTGATGAATTACGAGTTCAGGTGATGTTGTAACTACGTATTCAGGCGATGATACTCTAACCCTTACTATGAATTACGAGTTCAGTTGATGTTGTAACTACGTATTCATGCGATGATACTCTAACCCTTTACTATGAATTACGAGTTCAGACGATGTTTTAACTACGTATTCATGCGATCATATCCTAACCCTTGCTGGGCACGCATTGAGGGAGTAATCCCTGAATCAATACTGTCTATGCGACGTAGGCGATGATCCTTAGGGAGGGTCCTTAGGAACAAACATATAAGGAAATGCGATGTAAGGAGATGAGAGGTAAATATGATATAGGAGACGACCCTTAGGATAAATCCTTAGGGAGGGTACTTAGGAATAAATAAGATAATGGGGATGGGTAATTGGGTTAATTGTTTGATGATTAAACATAATAATTATATTATTGTGGGTTGAAAACCCTATGTACTCACCAGGTT
Organism: Lactuca sativa; assembly: GCF_002870075.4. Taxonomy (NCBI): domain Eukaryota; kingdom Viridiplantae; phylum Streptophyta; class Magnoliopsida; order Asterales; family Asteraceae; genus Lactuca; species Lactuca sativa. The sequence goes on along the minus strand of NC_056631.2, from coordinate 85,769,437 downwards.
TCCCAACCTGACCCACTCAGTTTACTTGTGTCACAGGTGACGGTCTGAAGTTACATTACACTGAGAGATTAAAGAGATATAGATCACTAGTGTAAATGAATGTAAGTTCTCTTTATGCTTATGTTTCTATATTGACAATGACATCCCAAATGTTTTAAAAGGAATAAAAATACATTTCTTTGGAAATGCTTTGATAATGAAATTATCATGTTTTTCGGGGAACAAATTCCGCAATGTTTTTTTATTGAAAGAGATACTTTGATTTTTATAAAGCATAAACAAAAAAAAAATCGGTCTTTTCTGGCCGTGAAAAAGGGGATGTCACACAAGTGCCTTAACGGATCGAAACGGTTTATGTCGTTTAAAGAAAATTAGTATTATACTGGTCTGGTTTCTTATAATGGTCGTATCTTTTCCATACGAATTCCGTTTTGGATGTTCTTTATATTTTCTGGAAGAAGGTGAACATGTACTTCGATACTAGATTGTTTATTTTTCTCACAACTACGCAATACAAAATTTTAGTTTTTTCAGACGTATTAGCGGTCGTATCTTTTCTACCGTCTTATGACCCTTCTCAATATCTTTAACTATTCAAGTTCAGACCTTTATGGCTTATGCATGTTAGATCTAGGTTACTATGCTTGTTTTGGTACCTTTTATGTTGTTTTAATGGAGTTTGGACAACTCTAGGTCTAAAGGTTGTTTTGGGAGTTTTTTTTAATGAAAAGACAACCTCCTCTAATAACCCCCTATATCTCTTAAGAGATTTGAACTCATGATCTCTCAACTGAGAGAGCCCCTCCTCACCGCTAGGCCATTCTTATCTTCTATTTTATGAAATGTAAGGATTTGGTTCTCTTTTGGCCCTTTTTTCACTTAGGTTTAAAGTTAGTGATGTTTGAGAAATACCAATTGATAAAGTTTGATACTTTATCCATTGAGATATTATTTCTTTGTAGACTAGAAAGTTTGAACCAACAGGTTAATGATTAAGTGCTTATCAAGAATTGATTCTAATGCTACAACTATTTTGTATTTTATTGTCCATATCACATCCATGAGTTGGGTCGCGATGTGGTGACCATTGACTTTGACCAATTAACCGTTGACTTTTAACCCGTTTGAATTTTAGTAAAACTTTGTTGGAATTGAGTTTTTGACTAAGGATTAGTCTCTGTTTGGTATTAGGTAGGTTGTGTTACTTTTTCGTTGTAGAGGCTGTTGTTGAGATTTTGCTGTTTGGCTTAAGTATGTTTTCTCACTATACTGTGTGTGACAATGTATATGCAGTATGGTAGGTTGGTTGAGTATTGTTAGATTACAGCTATGTGTTGGCTAGTTAGTCTATTTAATTGGTAAGTGTTGACTTCTCGGGTAGATGGTCATGCACGTACAGGACCACTAGAATCATAGTCGGACGTCCAATAGGTCTTTCGGATGATGGCCGCTATAGGCCCCTTTGAGTTGTTGACTATGAGCTAATAACGATTGGAAGTTTGACAAGTCTTCGGGATGACGACCTTGTGCCTATAGGCCATGTGAGGTGTTGACTATGAACTGATCATGGCTGGAAGTTTTTCAGGTCTTTTAGATGATAGCTACAAGCCTATAGGCCCACTGAGGTGTTGACTATGACATTTGTACCTATGCATTGTATATGTGACGTGATATGTAGTATTTTTGGGGAATTCATTAAATTTTATGTTTATATTTGTGGATTAAACATTTTTTAGGTTATTCAACCATCACAAGGAAATGACCAACTTGATTGTATCGCATGTACATCATTGTTGATTTATGAATTAAATTTCCGTTTATTTTACGAGGCTACTATGTTTTGGAAATTATGTTTACAATGATTGAACAAAAAGAACTTTTATATATTATTTTTAGAAACACAACATAACATCATATTTTACTCTGAAAATAAATTTTTTATTTTGAAATTTAGGAGGTAAAAAAAAAATGATGTTCATGTATGGCAACGTCTGCCTAATCGGCCTCACACAATTATAGTTTTTAATTAAACTAAAATGTCAGAATGTTTATCCAGTTGTGTTCGATGTTTTATAACTTGCGTGGGCATATATATTTTGTTTTTGCTTTGACCCAAAATTGGTTTGGACTTGTCCGACAATACGTATGATTAATATATTTTAATTAATTAATACACTGCACTATTTGTTTGGTGTGGTTGTGGCAGGTGTCCTCCAGTCCAGCCCCTATTTCAACTCTTACTTTTGTTAGAGTTACGATTTAAAGTCATTTGCTTCAATTATAAGGCACTTATTATCGTTTTCCAAAAAATTTGATTTTTTTTGGTGCTTTGCAGATCCAGAAATGTGTTGAGGTCATATCACGATAGTAAGGAGACCAAGTATATTGCAACCTAGAAACACGAATAGCAAATCTCTATCAATTTAATATCCTACAAAACTCAAATTACATCTTTAGCTAACTTACTCTCTTATCATTTCGTATCTATAATATTAGATAATACATTAGAGTTGAATTAGCTATCTTTTCTCTTTCCCAAGAAATGAATCACATACTTACGCTGAAAAAGGGAATCTGGATCAAATAAGAATTACAAATCCGATAAGAAGATTAAGAAGCCATCCCCAATCTTGGATGAAAAAATCAATGGTCCAAGATTAAGTGAGTTCTTAGACGGTTACATATTATTACAAAACAGTTAACACACACTAACTACAATCATTAGAAGATTTGGATCAAGACTATGATTTCATTTTATATTCTCATATACTTCATACCCTTGTTTGATCTATATCTGAAAAGGGTAATATTTTGTATATGATATATAAAATCATATATGTGTACCTTCCAAATTAACTAAAAAGTAATTAAATCTTGTTGTATTACATGAGTCCAAATTAACTAAAAAGTAATTAAATCTTGTTGTATTACATGAGTTCATTTAAAAAAATATATAAAATTCTAAACATTTACAATTATTTAATTTATAAGAAAAAAATATTTAATTATTAAAATTAAAGTGTTTTTTTTCTTTTAAATTTAAACAAATAATTTAGATAAATAAACAAAGAAAAATAATAAAGTTTTAATTTAGAAAACTTAAAATTAGAAAAAAGTAAAGAATCAAATTAATTGGTATATATTTATTATTACATTTTGTTATATTTAAATATTATGTAGAATTTAATAAAATAGAAAAAACCACAAAAAAACATATGAAAAAAAATTAATTTAAACTAACCATAAAATTACATTTTGCAAAATTAATGACAGTATAACATGTGGCAAAATAGATTTTTATTTATTAGAGTATAATAAAATAATTGCTACATATAGATATTATGAGGAATTTAATAAAATGGAAAAACCATAAAATATAATATGTGAAAAAAAAATTAATTTAAAATAACCACAAAATTACATGTAGCAAAATAAATAAAAACATGACATATAACAAAATAAATCTTTATTTATTAAAATAAATATCTCAATTCATCGTTAACAACCCAAACATGCATAGTTTGTTAGACACCATCGAACTAACCCTGTTATAATTAAAAAAATTTGTGTCGTGTAATCTATTACAAGGATACACAACTAGTTGGGAAAATGACTTAGGAGGATAACTACCTCTTATCCGTGTTTACATATTGGCAACTTCTTCTTTTTTGTACATAATAAAGCAACTAACTTGTTTTAACTGTTTAAATTACACCAATATTACCGGCTAATACCTTTAACCGGTAACTCAAAGGGAAAATGACTAAGGAGGGTAACTACCTATTATCCATTTTCACATATCGACAACTTCTTATGTTTTGAACATAAGAAAGCAACTAACTTGTTTTAACTGTGTAACATCCCAAAAATCATGACCAAAAATTTAATTTTTAATTTAATACTAAAACCATAATTGTCAAACCATTTATTTAATACTCCGGCATCGGGCCCAGCCCGACATCAGGCCCCGCCTGACATCGAACCCCGTTCGGTATACAGTTCTGTCTCTCTTAGGCCCCGCCTGTCTCCGGGCTCCGCCCGCTAAACACATACAATCATATAACATGCTAACACATAAATAAACATACTCTACTGCATCCTTGTCCTAAGAAACGTACTCTGCTAATAATGAGATACAGAACATCGTCCGTACTCAACTGGTGATGAGATACGGGACCTCGCCCACACTCACCTCCCTACCAGACACATACAAGTATCACACAGACAACAAGTATAATCTAACATGCAAACATTCCTCGGGCACCCGCCCGACATCGGACCTTGGTCTGGAATAACATACTAGCATACAATGCCTATGGCTAACCCCCAGGTCTTCTTACTTATAAACTACATGGGATGACATTGTGGCCTTAGACACATTCACACAGTGAGGAGACTCACCTTGCACTGTTGAAGCCCTGGCTGGAACTAGCTGACTACGGACAAAGTTCCGTATCTCATTATCAGCAGAGTATGTTTCTTAGGACAAGTATACAGTAGAGTATGTTTCTTTATGTGTGGCCTAAGAGAGACAAATCTGTATACTGAGTGGGGCTCGATGCCAGGCGGGGCCTGATGACGGGCGGGGCCCGATGCCGGGGTATTAAATTAATGGTTTGACAATTATGGTTTTAGTATTAAATTAAAAACGAAATTTTTGGTCATGATTTTTGGGATGTTACACAGATAAAACAAGTTAGTTGCTTTCTTATATACAAAAAATAAGAAGTTGTCAATATGTGAACATGGATAAGAGGTAGTTACCCTCCTAAGTCATTTTCCCTTTGAGTTACCGGTTAAAATAGGTATTCGCCGGTAATATTGGTGTAATTTAAACAGTTAAAACAAGTTAGTTGCTTTATTATGTACAAAAAAAAGAAGTTACCAATATGTGAACACGCATAAGAGGTAGTTACCCTCCTAAGTCATTTTCCCCAACTAGTTAGTTACTAATGAAATTAGAACACACAATAGCAACTTCCACAACACCACCCTAGGATCAGGCCACACCCACCCTCACATTTTCAATTTTTTTGGATAAATTATATTAATCGTCCCTTGTATAAATGCCAAAAAACGTGTTTAGTCCATATTTTCAAAAATTAACTAGGACCGTCCCTTGTTTGTTTTAAATTTGCTCGCTTCATTCCTTCTTAATTTAAATTTGCACAATTCATCATTTTCCCGATATAAAGAGTCTAGGGTAAATTACACCAATCGTCCATCGTGTACATGTTAGAAAACATGTTTAGTCCTTATATTCAAAAATTAACTTAGATCGTCCCTCGTTTGTTTAAAACCTTGCACATCTCATCACTCATGACATAAAAAGACCGTTTTGCCCTTATTTATTTATTTATTTTTAATTTATCTAGTTATTAATCCATTAAGAAAATTATTTATTAAATTCATGGTATTTGGCTATCGGTAATCACCTCCGACCACCACCACCATCACCATTAGCCTCTGACTACCACCAACACTAACGTCCGTCTTCCACCATCGCTCAATCTATCACCAGAGAAAACAGAATCCATGTTTTAATCCAGAAAAAATTCAAAAACAAAAATCCATTCAAGACATCAAATCCACTTATGAATTCAAATCCAAAAATTACTTACATAAACTAACATACATACATAAATAGAAAAAAAACCAAAAATATGATTATATCTTCGTATGAATATGTAGAAGAAACTTTTGTATGGAAAAAAAACCTTCTAATGCAAGTTCAATTTCTTCTTATTTGAAGCCCAATAAGTTGGATATTGCTTTGATTTCTTCTAAATAGTTAGATATATGGTGCAATCATGTGGAAAACGAATGAGAAGGAGGTGGGAGTTTGGTTGGAAACAACCAAGGCGGTGACGAGACCTCGGGTTTGGCCGCCGGAAGTCGGTTTTAGAAATCATTGGTTGTCGTGTCTCTCCGGATGGTCTAGTGTATCAATCGGGGGAAGTCAGCGGTGGTCGAAAGGTCTCTGATGGCTGCGTTGGGTTACAGATGTGCACTTAGCATGCAAATCGGTGACGACTAAACCCTAGTTGCCTTTAATTATTCCGGCGAGAGGATATCGATTTTGCACTCCGACTGTCTTCTCATCTCCCACCTTCTACCTTACCACTCAAATATAATCTTCAAAAAGAGAGTAGATCATTCAAGGAGTTTAGATGGTAAAAAAGGGAGACAAATGGTAGTGGTGAGAGGTAGCGATGGAGCAGCAGTAACCAATGGTTATTAGTGGACTGATGATTTTATGATGGATATGTTGTGGTAAGTGGTAGGGGTGATCGGCGTGTTCTTGGTCTTCTTATTCCATTTCATTGGGTTAGTGTGTGTGTTTATGTGTTCTGTGCATCTTGTACTCTCTGACCAGTAACACATTAAAGTGGCTAGATGGGTTAGGTAAGTGAAGGGGGGAGGAGTGGTGGTGAATATTCTCGATGATGGTATATATATATATATATATATATATATATATATATATATATATATATATATATATATATATATATATATATATATATATATATATATATAGAGAGAGAGAGAGAGAGAGAGAGTTTTAAATAGGTGGGGCCCTATTTCTTTTTTTAATTAAAAAAAAATAATAATAACATTAAATTAATTAGAAAAGAAATATACAAAGGGCATTATGGACATTTTAGATCTATCATGGACTTGATGCGCAAAAAAAACGTATATTAGGGACGAAAAGTGCAAGTTTTATGCAAACGAGGGATAGTCCAAGTTAATTTTTGAAAATATGGACTAAACACGCTTTTTCATATGTGCACGAGGGACGATTGGTGTAATTTACCCAAAAGACTATATTACCCTTTTTATTTTGTTTTGTATTTATTAAAAAAAATTAAACCCTTTATTTTCATATTTATTAAAAAGTACACATATCAGCTACCCAATCCACCCCATTTATTTCCATACCAGCTGACTCTCCAATCTGCATCTGCCTCCGATGAAATCACTTAAAGTAAATGTCCGACTACCAGACCACCACCAGGGCCGACCCAAGGGCAGGGCGAGCTGGGCCACTGCCCAGGGCATCATTACGAAGAGGGGCATAACGATTTGTCTACCTCTTAAGGGCATATAAACTTTCGGCACAAATTTTGTTCCATAGGCATGAGGCATCCGACACATAGAAGCACATAAGCGGCAAAACGCAGCTGAGAATCACGCTAAAAAATCAGAAAATGAGGAGTCGATCATGCGAAATAATCACGCCTAAAATCAGAAATCGATTGTACCGAGTCTTGCAAGCTAACGGTAAAAAAGTATTATGTAACACCCAGGATTTTGAAAGCCAAGAAAGTAAAGGAAACCCTAAATTTAAGAGGGACTTGACGAGTCCAAGGAAGGACTCGGCGAGTCGGAGCGGGATCCGGGTCGATCAGAAAGTGACCAACTCGACGAGTCGGCCAAGTAGACTCGACGAGTCTGGTCTGTGTGAGGAAAACCCTAAATCCAGGGCTTGGAGCCTATTTAAGCATCTCAATCTTCTTCCTAGGGCTCCTTTACAGCCTCTCACACCCAGAACGCCGCACCTTAAGCCCCCATTGTGTTCATTCAAGCTTTTAGCCATTTTTGAGTGGTTTTAAGGAAGAAGAAGGAGTGGAAATCCTTGAAGCATCAGGGAGTGGCTTTAGATCTGAAGTTTGGGAAGCATTTCAGAGCATTGGAAGGTATCAATTCGTTTCCCTCCTTTAGATTTTCCTTGGTTATGAGTTTTGGGGCTTTTAAGCCATGTTTAAGACCAATTTTGAGCTTGAGGTCCAGATCTGAGGTTGCTACCTCAGATCCATGCTTGTTTTGGTATGGAATCCCATAAAATATCAGCCATTGGGTGGAGATTGGAGTCTCTTGGTCCTAAACCCTAGCTATGGGTGTATTTTGCCTAGATCTCACTCTCTACACGTAAAGTTTGCAACTTTACGTGGGAAATAGGCTTGGAGAGGGTAGATCTACAGTTTGGAGCTCATGCATGACTCGAAGTCCTCTGCATGTAAGTGGATCTTAGTGGACTCGACGAGTCCTTCGAGTGGACTCGGCGAGTAGCTTGAAGATGAGGAGGAACTCGACAAGTAGGATGAACAGCTCGTCGAGTCGGATGAAGATAGGCATGAACTCGGCGAGTTGGATGAACAACTCGGCGAGTTGGATGAAGATTGCCGTGTGCTCGACGAGTCTGTTCTTAGACTCGGCAAGTCAGGTCGAGTGGTCCCAAACCCTTCGAGTTAAGACTCGAGTTAGCGAGTCGAGCCGGGACTCAGCGAGTTGGACAGGACAGGAATCGAGAATCAGTAAACTCGACGAGTCAGGGGCTGACTCGGCGAGTAGAGTCGCGAGTGGAAGGACTCTGGATTTATGAACTCGGCGAGTCAGTAGGGTGACTCGACGAGTAGGGTTGACCTGGAAGGTTGACTTTGACCAGGACATTGACTTTGACCAGAGTTGACTTGGTGGACCTTTGGAGGTCAGTTAGACTAAGTGTGAGGTTGTTATTGGTAGCTCGGAGAGCTAGCAGAGCAGCAGTTCGGAATTAGTGGTCAGGTAGCGGTCAAAGGGGTTAGCAGCAGCAGTTCAGCAGTACCAGGTGAGTTTCCCCTTTGTATGAATGGGTCTACGGCCACAATGCCTGCCCATGTAGTTATGAGTAGAAGACCCGGGGGTTAGCCCTAGGCACAGTATGCTAGTATGATATTTGGAGGAGGTCCAATGACAGAGGGCGGGTCCCCAAGGAGCGGTTTATGTGATAGTTTATACTTGTTGTCTGTGTGATACTTGTATGTGCCTGGTAGGGAGGTGAGAGAGGGCGAGGCCCCGTATCTCACCAATAGCAGAGTGTGGATGGTGTTCCATATCTCAGTAGCAGCAGAGTAGGGGCGAGGCCCAAGTTAGGGAAAGAGTGAGGGTGGGCTGGGCCCGAACCTCACTATCAGCAGGAGTATGGACGAGGTTCCATGACTCATTAGTAGCAGGACTCGGGCGGGGCCCAGAGATAGGCGAGGCCTTAGAGCAAGAGTTGTTAGTATACGTTTAGCTTATGTAATGTTATGTGATACGTTTATGTGCTATTATATGTTAGTGGGCGAGGCCCTGTGACAGGCGAGGCCTAAGTGAAACAGATCTGTATCCGAGTGGGGCTCGAAGCCAGGCGGGGCCTGGAGCGGCGGGGCCGTTGTAGCGGGCGAGGCCCGAAGTAGGGGGCGAGGCCCCGGATAGCGGGCGTGGCCCAGTATGTGCAGTATGTGGTTATGCATGGTATGTGGTAAGGTGGGGAACTCACTAAGCTTCGTGCTTACGGTTTTCAGTTTTGTTTTCAGGTACTTCCGGTAGCGGAGGGAGGAGCTCGGGGTGATCGCATGGCAGACACCATAGATTAGTCAGCCTGGGAATGTTTACTATGATAATAAACAAGTGTTTTGAAAACTTATACTCAGATTATGTTTTGGAATGATGTCTTTGTTTAAAGTAATGTTTTATTAAAAAGAAATTTTTGGTCTTGAAATTCGGGATGTTACAAGTTGGTATCTGAGCCTTGGTTTGAGGGATTCGGGCATTCTCTCGGGGGTGCCTGAACTCAAACTGAGGGGTCGGATAAAAAGTTTTCAAAAGTGAAAAGACAGTTTTGTAAAAAGAATTTTGAGAACGAAAAAAAAACAGTTTTAGAAAAACAAAAAGAATTCAGAAGAAAAGAAATTTGAAAAGAGAAAAGAGGTGTGGTGCATGCAATCAACTGAGCTCGAGTAAGTACCCCAAAATACCCATACGAGTTTATGTTATGATTATTAGTTGATAGAACAACATGCTAGAATAGGACTAAGGATCTAGGGATGATGCCTTATGTGCCGGTTATTTGTGCTTTTGAGCTGCATGATAGTGCTGATTAGACAGTAGTAGGATAGCCTGTTTAGGTTATGCCTGAGTTTATGAGTTTGTGTTGCATGCTAGTTCAGATTCTTGCTATGTGGATGTGATTGCTTGAGTATGTTATGGTTAGATTTTCCCTTGACCGAATGCTGCTTGCTTTGTGCATTGTGGGATTCTGAGTGATGGGAGTTAGCCATTAGGTGGATACGACACGCCACATGTGATCAGGGTTGAATAATCTCAGAGTGTTGGATTTGGTCCTATTGCGCAGCTCTTGTTTGAGTCCAACCGTTGTAGGAACGAGTCTTATACTTGAAGGATTATTTGAGCCTAATCACATGTGATGGTATCCAGGTGGTGGCTAATTGGCATCGCGAGGAAGCCTTCAGCAGCTGAGGACTGGTTTGAGTTGAGTCAGAGGTTTCCCTAGGGAAAGCCTAGGATGAGATAGTGCTGGGAGCAGTGTTAGTGGATAAGGGACCTGGTGGAGTCAAAGCAATTCCTGAGGAAAGTACGGATAGATGTGGAAGGTAGTATGGGCCCGTACTATTGAAAGCAGAGGATCCGTACTCGATTCAGGAAGGGCAGAGACAAGACCGGGAACCTGGTAGGGCATGTTTCGTCTCGTATCAGTGATGAATATTCTGATAGTGGTTGTGGTATATTTTCAGCATGGTAACATTGCGAGAGAGACCAGCGGGCGGATCAGGCGCCGGAGAGGGATCAGGCTCGGGTTCAGGGACCGAGCAGCTCGAGGAGCGGATGAGAGAGTTGATATCAGCTGAGGTTACGCGCAGTATTCTAGCTCAGACTCCTGTGATCTTTGGCACGGTCAAGGAGGGCATACTGGAGATCTTGGAGGAGAGGCTGGGAGCCTTCCGTACTGAGATGATGGCATTGATGGGAGCGCGTACCTTGACGTTTCGAGAGTTTAGAGCCTGCGGGGCTCCAGATTATCATGGAGCTAGGGACCCCATTGCTAGCAGCAGATGGTTGGCTGATGTTGCCAACGCTTTTCGTTCGAGCAAGTGTCCCGAGGGGGACAAGGTTAGACTCGCCTCCTGTCTTCTGAAGGACAGAGCGAGGGATTGGTGGGAGGAGATTGGTCATGCTTTGGGGGATGATGCCGCGTTGGACGCGATGACTTGGAGCGATTTCTCGGCCAGGTTCAGGGCGGAGTTTTCGCCGATTATTGAGGTGCAGCAGCTGGCACGAGAGTTTCAGGATTTGACGCAGACTACTGAGACTGTGGCGGAGATCACCGCCAAGTTCAGGGAGAGGGCTCTTCTTGTACCACAATATGTAGCGGATGAGGAGATGAAGAAGGCTTGGTACCATGAGATGTTGAGGGACGACATCAGGGAGTTCATGAGCAGGTCCAGCTGCAAGACGCTGGAAGATATGATTTCTCGGGCTAGGGAAAGGGAAATTGATTGGAGCAGATCCGGAAGAGGAAGCCGGATGAGGTTCAGGTATCAGCGGGTTCGGGCAAAAGGCCCAAGGGATCGGATTCGAGATCGAGGGATCATCAGGACCACAGTCGGTGCGGAAAGTGTGGCAGGGCGCACGGGGGCGCGTGCAGGAGTGGTAGCGGTGGTGAGTCTGGCTGCTTCAAGTGCGGTCGGACTGGTCATTTTAGCAGGGATTGTACTTTTACCACCGCACAGGGATCAGACATGATATGTTTTCATTGCAACCAGCGGGGCCACAAGAAGGCCCAGTGCCCCAGTTTGTCTTCAGCAGGACGGGTGATGGCACCCGCCCCTGCAACCTTGAGGATCGCAGATGGCCGTCAGGGCCGGGTAGAGGCACCTGCAGCAGGGAGCAGGGCTTTCCAGATGACAAATTTGGAGACGCGAGCATCGCCGGACGTTGCAGGTATGCAATTTCCATTCTCAGTTCTTTTATTTTGTGCATGATTTCATTGTTATGGTTCTGCATCATTATCGGTATGAGTATTTTATTTTGATTGGTTGATTGCGATCGAGTTATATGCCATCTGCATCCCTTGGATATTTGTATGGTAGTTAGGGGGATGTGCTCTTTTGAAGAAGGTTTCGAAGGATGCAGTAACTGTAGCATGCTTGGGAGGGATTTGGTTCGTTTCGCTAGTTCAGAGTGGTGCAGTGATTGTGATGGATTGTCTAAATCCCTAGCTATGGCAGGCTTGGGTTCCTCAGTAGATGGGTTATGGAATGGTAGCAAAGATCAGGATTTCTTTGAGTGTTGAGCAGCAAGGGGTAAGCAGGATCGAAGTGGGGGAGAATCCTCCGGATGTGCCCAGAGAGGAGCACGCAGACCCAGAACGAGTACGTGACCTCCGAGAAGGAAGAGAAGTAGTTCAACGTTTGATGGATTGAGGATTCCAGGGTTGGGAGTTTGATAAACTCCATATCAGCTAGCGCGTGGGATGGTATGGTTGGTTATGATTGAGAATTCAGGTTGTGGATCGCCTGAAGGACTCGCGGGAGTCGGAATAAGGATCTTGAGAAGCCGATGGCACGTGGGTGTCTTCGTATTAGCAGTCAGTGGTAGGGAGTGTCGTAAGACTACGGGTAGGCCGTAGCATTCCTTAGTAGTTTCGTTAGCGGAGTCGGGGCGAGGCCCTTATCTCCTAGTGATCAGGTAGGGATCAGGAATGGGTAGTGAATGAGAGTAGTAAGGAGTTGCCTGTATAGCTCTAGAGAGGTGAGACCTTGGGAGAGGCCGCTCCAGGATATAGCTGGGTGAGACCCGTGGGCGAGGCTCGTGTGAGATTGGCAGTGTAGATGAGACCTGGGAGCAGGGTTGCTTAGTAGTATGGTTGGGTGAGACCCGAGGGCGAGGCCCGTGAGTTTTAGCGGCGCAGGTGGGACCTGGTCGGGATCTTAGTGTCAAGTTAGGGGATCGGGGATCCTAGGTTTGTAGTGCCTGGATGGCAGGATTGTATGAACAGTTATAGATGGTCGAGGTTTCTTTGGAAGTCGCTGGGAGCGACCAGTGATGGTGTTGGGACTAGCTACCGGTGGGAACCGGTAATCCAGTCATTGATAGGTTGGTAGGGACCAGGGCGGTCCCAGTTTATCAGGAAGTCAGTCGAGGAATAGCTGAATTGCCAGTCGGTGGCAGTGCGAGTATGCAGCGTATGGTGGAGTTCAGTTAGTTGAGTCGAGGGGTGCTCGACACCAAGTGTTGGCAGGAAGGAGTGTCAGTGGGTGTTGACGGCGATGACCCGTTCTGGGAATAGTAGGGAGGTGATGGAGTTAGTGAAGGATAGGACCTTCACAGTGTCAAAGGAAAAGTCGGTAATGAGGCTTTGCCTTGGGAAGGCAAGGGATTTGCGCAAGGAAAGAAGTGGAAAACCCCTGCGGGTTCAGTGCAGTATTCGGTGGAAGACCAGCGCAGGTAGGCGGCTGGTATTGGGTATTGGAGGCAGATCGCAGGCGGTGGGCCATGGTAAACTTCGAGGACGAAGTTTAGTTTAAGTGGGGGAGAGTTGTAACACCCAGGATTTTGAAAGCCAAGAAAGTAAAGGAAACCCTAAATTTAAGAGGGACTCGACGAGTCCAAGGAAGGACTCGGCGAGTCGGAGCGGGATCCGGGTCGATCAGAATGTGACCAACTCGACGAGTCGGCCAAGTAGACTCGGCGAGTCTGGTCTGTGCGAGGAAAACCCTAAATCCGGGGCTTGGAGCCTATTTAAGCATCTCAATCTTCTTCCTAGGGCTCCTTTACAGCCTCTCACACCCAGAACGCCGCACCTTAAGCCCCCATTGTGTTCATTCAAGCTTTTAGCCATGTTTGAGTGGTTTTAAGGAAGAAAAAGGAGTGGAAATCCTTGAAGCATCAGGGAGTGGCTTTAGATCTGAAGTTTGGGAAGCATTTCAGAGCATTGGAAGGTATCAATTCGTTTCCCTCCTTTAGATTTTCCTTGGTTATGAGTTTTGGGGCTTTTAAGCCATGTTTAAGACCAATTTTGAGCTTGAGGTCCAGATCTGAGGTTGCTACCTCAGATCCATGCTTGTTTTGGTATGGAATCCCATAAAGTATCAGCCATTGGGTGGAGATTGGAGTCTCTTGGTCCTAAACCCTAGCTATGGGTGTATTTTGCCTAGATCTCACTCTCTACACGTAAAGTTTGCAACTTTACGTGGGAAATAGGCTTGGAGAGGGTAGATCTACAGTTTGGAGCTCATGCATGACTCGGAAGTCCTCTGCATGTAAGTGGATCTTAGTGGACTCGACGAGTCCTTCGAGTGGACTCGGCGAGTAGCTTGAAGATGAGGAGGAACTCGATGAGTAGGATGAACAGCTCGTCGAGTCGGATGAAGATAGGCATGAACTCGGCGAGTTGGATGAACAACTCGGCGAGTTGGATGAAGATTACCGTGTGCTCGGCGAGTCTGTTCTTAGACTCGGCGAGTCAGGTCGAGTGGTCCCAAACCCTTCGAGTTAAGACTCGAGTTAGTGAGCCGAGCCGGGACTCAGTGAGTTGGACAGGACAGGAATCGAGAATCAGTAAACTCGGCGAGTCAGGGGCTGACTCGGCGAGTAGAGTCGCGAGTGGAAGGACTCTGGATTTATGAACTCGGCGAGTCAGTAGGGTGACTTGGCGAGTAGGGTTGACCTGGAAGGTTGACTTTGAACAGGACATTGACTTTGACCAGAGTTGACTTGGTGGACCTTTGGAGGTCAGTTAGACTAAGTGTGAGGTTGTTATTGGTAGCTCGGAGAGCTAGCGGAGCAGCAGTTCGGAATTAGTGGTCAGGTAGCGGTTAAAGGGGTTAGCAGCAGCAGTTCAGCAGTACCAGGTGAGTTTCCCCTTTGTATGAATGGGTCTACGGCCACAATGCCGGCCCATGTAGTTATGAGTAGAAGACCCAGGGGTTAGCCCTAGGCACAGTATGCTAGTATGATATTTGGATGAGGTCCAATGACAGAGGGCGGGTGCCCAAGGAGCGGTTTATGTGATAGTTTATACTTGTTGTCTGTGTGATACTTGTATGTGCCTGGTAGGGAGGTGAGAGAGGGCGAGGCCCCGTATCTCACCAATAGCAGAGTGTGGATGGTGTTCCATATCTCAGTAGCAGCAGAGCAGGGGCGAGGCCCAAGTTAGGGAAAGAGTGAGGGTGGGCTGGGCCCGAACCTCACTATCAGCAGGAGTATGGACGAGGTTCCATGACTCATTAGTAGCAGGACTCGGGCGGGGCCCAGAGATAGGCAAGGCCTTAGAGCAAGAGTTGTTAGTATACGTTTAGCTTATGTAATGTTATGTGATACGTTTATGTGCTATTATATGTTAGTGGGCGAGGCCCTGTGACAGGCGAGGCCTAAGTGAAACAGATCTGTATCCGAGCGGGGCTCGAAGCCAGGCGGGGCCTGGAGCGGCGGGGCCGTTGTAGCGGGCGAGGCCCGAAGTAGGGCGCGAGGCCCCGGATAGCGGGCGTGGCCCAGTATGTGCAGTATGTGGTTATTCATGGTATGTGGTAAGGTGGGGAACTCACTAAGCTTCGTGCTTACGGTTTTCAGTTTTGTTTTCAGGTACTTCCGGTAGCGGAGGGAGGAGCTCGGGGTGATCGCATGACACACACCATAGATTAGTCAGCCTGGGAATGTTTACTCTGATAATAAACAAGTGTTTTGAGAACTTATACTCAGATTATGTTTTGGAATGATGTCTTTGTTTAAAGTAATGTTTTATTAAAAAGAAATTTTTGGTCTTGAAATTCGGGATGTTACATATTACGTTTTTATTCTTTGGTTGTAAATCAAATTACTTGAATCCCTTACTATCAAATATGAAATTATAACCCGAAATCAAAAACATAAATCTTATTCGTTATGTTTTGATTCTTTTCTTTCAAGAATTTTGAATGCATAGTGTAGTCGTGTGTGGCTGGTCTATGCCAGTTTGTGGAAACTCAAATCTAGAAAGAGGAATCTTGGCAACTTTTCTAGTTTTATGATTTTGGTTTTATATGTTGATCAAATGTTATGATTTTTGTATTTTATTATTATAGCTTAAACCGGACGATTTTGCCCTTGATATGAGTTTGGTTGGGGACTTTATCTAGAGCTGCCGACTGGAATGTACTTTTGATCCAAGTTGGACAATTTTGCCCCTGAAGATGGTATTTGCAATTTCAAGTGGATTTAGGTGTTGCTTGTAATCTTGCTGAGCTCTTATGCTAGCAGGTGTTATCTCAACTATATCAATGCAATTTCAAGTGCATTTTGATCATCTATTTGTACAAGTCATTGCCGTTAAAAATGTTATTTTATAATGGTTCTTCAATGTTTTTCCACTTCGCTTGGTTTTTAGTTTAATAGGATTGGAATACTTTTAGAAATTAGTCTTCGACTAATAGTCTAAATATAGATATGGAATTGAAAAACAAAAGTATTTGGGCTATTTTGTTTGGTTTTTAATTTGGTTGTTTGTTAATGGGATTACTGTATTCTGTTTAAGCTAATAGGATTAGGATTTCCAGCCATTTTTCTTTTACTTTTTGAGTCAAGTTTATAAATTACTCTGTATCATCCAACTTCAAATCTGTTAATTTTTTTTCGGTCACTTTGTTTTGAAAGGTCTAAATAAAAATTGTCTCTAAATAAAAACTTTATTAGTATTTTTGTTTATAAATTTATGTTGTGTATGGGTTTATAATTTATTACTGTATTCTGTTTAAGCTAATAGGATTAGGATTTCCAGCCATTTTTCTTTTACTTTTTGAGTCAAGTTTATAAATTACTCTGTATCATCCAACTTCAAATCTGTTAATTTTTTTTCGGTCACTTTGTTTTGAAAGGTCTAAATAAAAATTGTCTCTAAATAAAAACTTTATTAGTATTTTTGTTTATAAATTTATGTTGTGTATGTGTTTGGTATATATATATATACTAGGTGTGAGACCCATGTATTCCATAGGTTTAATTAAAAAAAATAAATATAAAACTTTAATAATTTGAAAAGTTTGAATTTATAAGAAAAATAAGAAAATTTTGAATTATTAAAATTAATTAGACTTTAATGTATTAAATACGTTACATATATAAACTCTTTCTAATAAATACTTTACATATATATTACCTTACACATTAAATGTGAAATTTTAATTTAATAAAATAAAAACACAATAAAATGGCAAGTGGAAAATAGAAATTTTAAAAATTCTAGAAAATGCCATGTGTCCAAATAAATGAGAAGAGGACATGTGGCAAAAAAAAACCTTCATTTATTATAGTATATATATATATATATATATATATATATATATATATATATATATATATATATATAGGGGCATTATGGAGTCTCTTTCGCCGGGGGCACGAAAAACCAATAGACGGGCCTGACCACCACCTGGCACGATCGTTTCTTTCTCACTGTATCTCTTATACCCTTTTCTTCTTTTTCGCAATATCTTTTGCGTAATGGATTATCTGTAAACTTCAGCAACATTGTGGTGGATTGTACAAGCCCATCGTCAGTTACTTCTCTAGCGGTGCAAAAACATCAAAATCTTCTTTTGTGGCTCACATATCTTATATCTTCTTCTGTCGGCACCACCACTATAGACGTCGATCTCTTCTTTCTTCTCCAGCGGCTAGTGTAGGTTCTGGTTTGTACGTTTAGGGTTTATTTATTTTTGATTTGCAGATTTAGTGTTTGATATTCAGGTTTATGGTTTACGGGTTCATCAATTTTTGGGGCGTCGCCAGATCTTTGGAGAAGAAAAGTTGAGATGGGTTTAGTGGTGATAGGAGGTGAGAAACGATGGAGAGTGGGATAGGTGTCGATCTCTTCTTTTTGGGGCGCACGTTTTACTCTTGCCGACCTTGATTCCACCATGTCTAGTGACCAATTGGTGGTCAAGAAAGAAAAATCCTATCTCCTTTCTAAGAAGGCTCCTATATATTTATCCATCAAGACTCCAGAATCCTGAAAAAGGAAATCAATTGAAGTCTTCAACCTGGAAAACCTTAAGGTGGATGAAGCGTTGGAAAAGTTGCTCTCCCCTTGTAATCTGTAAGTACCCTTGTAGTTTATTTCCTTTTTTCATTTTTATACCTGTTCTTAGTTTTCTCCCTTTTGTTTCTTATAGGTGGCTGATCATATCTCTCATTCTTCTGAGAATCTCAAGGCTAAGCTCGACCAAATAGGTCAAGCTTTGAGGGAGAAAGAGGCGATCAACGAGGATCTTATCCAGAGGGTGGAGGAGTTGGTCAAGGAGAAAGCAATCAGAGAAGAGGAGCATACGACAGAGATCAAGGAGGTGATCGTTGAAGCCAGGAGAAGCGTTGCTGAGGTGGTTTGGGAGGCAAAAATCAGGTTGGCAAAGGATATCAAGAATGCAGGATCCTAGGATGTGACTAGGTGGCGTAAGGCTCTAGCCAAATTGACTGGTAACCCTGCCAATACTTGTCAAGACCCTGTAAGAATAGGGAGAGAAAAAGAAGAAGAAGAAGGAGGATAAGAAAAAGAAGAGAATAAGAAGTAGGAGGAGAAGAGAAAGAAGGCATAGAAGGCCCCGGTTGGGGGTGATCAGGCCTAGTGATAAGTTTGATTGTTAGAATAATTTTAACATCTTTGTTTGTAAACAATATTTTTGCGGATTTGATGGGCAACTCACTTTTATGCTATGGTTGTTTCATATTTCTCTTCTTTCATGGTTAATTTGATTGATATGGTTGTAGGATTTCAGAGGAACAACTAGTCACTAGTTTAGGATCTTAAAGCACTTAAGATCTTTAGGAGAATAAAACTCCTCATCTATTCATAGGAAAAATAACTTTAAGGATAGATAAAACCAATTCATCCTTAGGATTTGTGTAACTATTGACAATTCTTGTCCTTAGAAGCATTCTGATATATGTGCCTAAATCTTTATAGGTGTCTCATCAGCGAGATCATCTATTGAGATGACATTGATTCACCTACTCATGTTGATTATCTAGCAACATGTAAACTTTTAATGTGAGATTTTCTGGTCCAAATCAGAAAATTATAGAAAGGCTTGGGTTTTTATTTTCTTCGTTAATCATCCCTTACATGACTTTGTCCCTAGAAGCATGCTTTCTGTATGCATCAAGTCTCATGTTCTGCGGAGACATTGAGCATCACCAGTGGCTTACCTTAATTGCATAATAATCAGCGTAAGATATATATGTCTTGTCTTTTAATGACAAAGGATTATTCATGTCCTTAACCTCCTAGACCGAGGCATGACATTGTACCATTGAACGAATTGATGGTGAATATTTGATTCTAGACTGTAACTAACTCTGTGATGCAAGGATTAAACCACTTCTTGCTGATGAGTTATCACTATCAATGATTCACAGTGATTTCACCTCATCATGATTGAGACATCCAACTTCTTTCCCACAAGTATTCTTTAAAGAAGTTAATAATTTGTTGTATTAGCCATACACTGATAAAACTTCGACACTTTATGTCGATGGATACATTTCATACCATAATGTATTACACGCATCATTCCACTCTTGCCCTTTATTATACTAATACAATAAGTTAATAATTCAGCGTGTAGAACCATAGATCTCGCTACTCTATTTCAGTGAATGATAGTTCAAACCTATACTATCATGGGACATCTCACTTGATTTTCAGCTGTATTCCTGATCCGTTGATGGAGTAAATCATATATTCCGATCCGCTAGTAACATAATGTTGCTGATGCCAAAAGGGGGGGGGGGGGGGGTTACCATTACTTTCATTTGCTTAGGGAGGGGGAGAGATTATGATCTTCCATACGCTGTCTTCGCTATACTTTCATTTGCTCAGGGGGAGATATTTTCGACATATGATCTTCAATATGTTGTCTTCGCTATACGTTCATCTGCCTTCCGACAAATTTCTCAAGGTGAAGAATAAACTATGCCATCGGATTCAAGAAAGGAAGTTTCCATCTTGAGGTGGAGTAAATACTAAAGAACTTGTTGAAGATTAGTTTTGACATCATCAGATATGGGAGGTTGTAAGGTCACACCTTATGATCTGATGAGTCAAACACTACACATTGACCACCGACGCTAGCTGTAGCACTAGATCGTATCAACATTGGTGTGAATTAGTGATCTTGGTGATCATATGTATATTAGGCAGTTATATACATATATATATATATATATATATATATATATATATATATATATATATATATATATATATATATATATATATATCTGATCCGTAATCTTCGTGATTAGGATAAAAACTTTACTTAGATAAGTACACACGCCTTAGTTAATGGGATATCAGTTATTGTAATCGTATATAATCAACGTTAGGGTGAAACCTTAATGTATGTCTTGGTGACCGTCTTTGTGACCTCATTCTCTTGGTGAGAACATTCTTTCTTAGTGAAAACATCTTTTGATTCTTTCTTAGTTTGTTTGTTCTTTGTTATTCATACTTAAGTGTGTCCGATCTATACAAACCTTCCTACCAGCATCTAAACCAAATTCATGTATCTAAGGTGAGTGATATGACCCCTCTTTTTATGTTTTTAAAAACTTTGGGGGAGGATACATGTACAATATTAGATATTGTTTATGAAAATCACTTACAAAGTATATCTAGTTTATACAATCTTATTTTTACATATAACATGTAGTGTACACATAAACTAGGTTTCAAACTTAATATATACGTATGTTATGATGTTTAAAATAAAAAAGCTAATTCATAATGAACATATGCTAGTTACAACAAATAATGTAATTTTATGTGGAAAAAGTGTGTGATAATTCACTTGTCATAAAAGTTTACCACCTTTGTAGTATTTCAACTTACATCATGCATGCATGTTTATATATATATATATATATATATATATATATATATATATATATATATATATAAGTTAGAAATAGTATAACTTGAAAGATATACATGTACTTATGAGATTAACCATTTATTGAAAGCGAGTATCGTACACTTTGAAATGTATATATATATATATATATATATATATATATATGTACAAGATAGGGTAGTTTATACATTTACATTAGTTAATGGCCTTTACAGTGACACATAATTCATTATCTAAGTTTAAACACTTAGCATACCCATACTATTGTAACTGTTAATTCTTGGAGCGCGATACATATGTATAGATCCAAACAAGGTTGACATCCCCACTTGTGATTGCTAGTTACAACCTCAACCGATCAATTGAAGCGGGTGATTACTACCTACAGTCATTACTATAACGCCTAATGAAGTGTTGTAGAGGGTACTTTAGTTACATAGCTCAATTATAGGACTCACTATAAAGATTAATTGAATCTTTCTCTCTCTCTCTCTCTCTCTCTCTACAAACCATGGAATTGGTTTTTCTCACATTAAGAAAAATTATAACTATGTTTTTACATATGGAAAAAGACATTATGGTTTTCTAAGGTCTTTAAAGTCTCTCTACAAACATATTTTTAAGTATGGTTTATTTGCAAAGAAAATACCATTTTGACTCGTTTTAAAAGTATCATTGTTGTAACTCTCACCAACCTTGTGTTGTCCCTCAAAACTACATATATTCTCAAGGAATTACTAAACAAGCACTTTAGATGATGGAATAGTCATGGATTTCAAGCGATGTAGTTTACTAGCTTTTGTTATAGATGCATACATGTTTAAGGCAATTCATGTACTATACTATTATATGTAAGAACTTTGTATTCAAACTTCAACATGTGATATAACTATTATTTGGTTTGTTGTTGTACTTGTGCTATATAGTTAGTTTACCTATCATCTAGTTATCTAATTGTTTAGATCCATAATTATATAGATTAATTGGTAAAAAGTACCAAATACCGGAGTAATTCCGTGTTTACGTTTAACTCTAATATGAATTGATCAAACAAGTTTTTGTGCCTCCGAGATTATGAGAGATGTTGGACTTTATTGGGAAATTACACTGTGTTTAATGAAACTTTTCTTTGTTAATTAAGAGCTTGTTTGGTTAATTTGGTAAAAAGTTACGTTTAATTCAAAGAACTTATTTTGATTAAATAATGTTTGTAATATAGAGCTTGTTAATGAACTTTAGTACCAATTTAAATAAGTTCACAGTCAAATATTGTGTTGAAGGTTAATAATATGATTACGGGAGTCATTGCGAAACTGAAATTGTTTTCTCTTGTTTGAATTTTCACAGTCTTAAAAATTCAGTTTTTTTTTTTTTATCATTTTTGATTTTTATTAGTTTAAATTTTTAGATATAATCCCCCTCCCCCCGGACCCTTTTATGTTTTATTTGTTTGTCAAGAATTAGTTTGTGTGACAACCCTATATTTTCCAAAAGCATTGTAACACTCGAAAGCCAAATACGACGGAATTAACCTCGAAAATAAAGTGTTCAAGTATCTAAGTTGTGATGCCTCAAATATTTGATATCATGCCAAGGTTTCCAAAAACATAAAGAACGCTCAAAACCGGGTTATATTGAAGAAATTATAACCACTCGTATATTTACGACACGACGTTAAAACATTATTTGACGTAAAATTAGAATCTCAATAAAATGCATTTTAAGCCTTAAGTATCTAAACAAAAGTCGTAGATCTCGTTGAAAGGTGAACGTGTATAAAAAGATCGCCCAAATTGGACCTCGTATGAAGAAGTTACGAATTTTCAAAGTTTCGTAACGGTAGTAGAGGGCTAAAAACTCGGATTGAAGATCGAGTGTTATTTAGCTATCGCCACCTAAACGGAAGTTGAAGATCTCCTCAGTGGTAATAAAACAATAAAAAGACAAACGAAAACCGACGTCGAATAAAGAACCTATGAATTTTTAACGAACTTTAGAAGGCCCAGCCTATTAAAAATATATCATTAAAAATAAAGTCAAAACTAGCCGACGGAGTCTAAATGAAAGTTGTAGAGCATAATCTCACCTACGCGTGGACATAAAGAACACGAAATACGGAGCTCGTACGCGAAAGTTACGGAATTTAGAAGAGGACAGGCCGGATTACGCCCCGCGTTCTCTGGGAGTACGCCCCGCGTACTAGACCCAGAGTCGAGTCCCATCGGCCCGCCCAAGCTACGTTTAGCTAGCCAGGAGTCGTATGCCATGACGCCATATTACGCCCAGCGTAACGACGTACGCGCCGCGTACGTGAGTACGCCCAGCGTACTCCAAAATTACGCCCCGCGTACTCACTCTTCCAACACTTTAAATAGATGGCATCAGCTGCGAGTTTAAGCACACATTCTCAAATCTCCAGATACTCTCACACCCTTCCAAGCACCAGAGACCATTCCCTCACCTCGGTTTCCGCACTCGAGCCCCTGACGAAAGATTTACGCTGCAGAGATCCCCGAAGAGACCGACGACGCAACCATCCGCGGTCGAAGTTCTGCTCAACCCTAGCCTCTCTCTTCAAACTTAACGAGTGAGTTCATACCCCTACTTTTCAATTCTTTTCACGCTTTAGGGGGGGAATACAAGTACATTACAAGTCAAAATATCATTTCATAAACCTAATTATAATATCGTTCTCATAGGGTTTTGATACAAAAATAACGTTATGTATAAAGAGCTAATATATTGCCAAGTTGTTCTTACTAAATGGAAACATAATTTTGAGAAACTATAATGAGTGTAGTATTCAAGTGATTCATACATTTTACATATACATCTCGACAAATGAAATGCTTTCAAAAGAAGTAAAGTCTTTATTATCGTAAATCTGTTTATACCAAGTAATGTGAGACATTTAAACTTCAACGTACTCGTATGTATGCATTTCAAGTCCTGTATTATATACCATAATCTCTTGGAGAGAGAGCGTGATACTTGTGTATAGATCTATACGGGATTGACAATCCAACACCTAAGCTGTTAGCTACAGTTAGGCCGGCAGGCCTGGGGTGACAAACGTCATAACAGTTCCAACACCTGAAGAACGTTGTTACAGGCCATCAGTGTCAATAGCATGGTTATAAAACTCACATAAAAGTATAAAAACAAGTTTGATTTACGAGATTCATATATGCATTTCAGTTTTCCATCTTATTGTTAACACAAATTTTATCACTATTATTCAAGTATGGAAAACACAAACGCACTCCAACACGGGAAACTTTTCAAATCATTTATAGAAAATATTGGATTTTCTGAAAACCTCGTTCATCGATTTACTATCAAAAAGGGACATACTTTTCAATGCAAAACACTTATGAACTCACCAACTTAATTGTTGACACTTTTTCGAAACCACTTGTATTTCTCAGGGAATCAGTAATACAGGTAACCACCAACTTTTGGAGAAGGAAACACTAAAGATGTTTATTTATTGAACATTTATCATCTCATTGTAATATTCTTTTGCTAATATGTATAACGCAACAACATACGTTTTCATTATATATGTGATGGTTATGTTACTTTCTTTACAATATTCAATGGTTGTGATATTACGTGAAATCATCCACCCCCGAATGTTTCCGCCATTCTGGTTTGGGGGTGTGACAGATTGGTATCAAAGCATTGTTTATAGTGAACTAAGTATATCGAACCACATAC
This sequence comes from Lactuca sativa, assembly GCF_002870075.4. NCBI lineage: Eukaryota > Viridiplantae > Streptophyta > Magnoliopsida > Asterales > Asteraceae > Lactuca > Lactuca sativa. Next base: position 85,745,006 of record NC_056631.2, on the reverse strand, counting down.
GATATACAAACTATAAATGCAAAGGGGACCAAAAACCCTCTGATGAAACATTTTCATGAACAAAATACTTTCTTTTAAAGATATACATTTTTACAAGCATGCATTAATCTCGTATCATAACAAGTTTTACTAAAAAGTATTAAGGCAAGTTACGACACTACGATTGAGCCCCGGGGTATGTAATCAGGTCGAGAATAAATATAGCCTGATCAACTATATTTATCCTGGATTTGACCAACGTACGTCGAGGAATGGTCATAGTGGACAACAAGCCAGGAACTTACCAAATACAAATTATTTTAGTTTCGCCAAGTTGAAATATTATAGGAGTATTATTAAAAATAGTTGTACAAATTATAGTTAAAAATAGTAAGTCGTTAAATAGAATTTTCTTTTCTTATAAAAGTTCTCATACATCTACCCTAGTACAGACAAATGGCCGGATTCCATTTACCAGGAGATCCCTACTACCCAAACCAAGGCAACGGCGGTTGGATAGAAGAAGACCCGGAGGAAGACCCAGAGGAAATCGAAGAAGAGGCCGAGGAAGAACCCGAAGGGGTTATCGAGGGAGAATTCGAAGTCGAAGTCGGAGAGGAATTCGAAGTCGATGAAGAGATCGAGGAGATTTCTAGCGGGACAGACTCCGAGCCAGAAGTGTTCGACCCTCCCATCCCTCATCCTCCCGAAATCACTCCATATCAACCGGGACCCATTCCCATGTGGGGAAGTCACCTCTACTACTGGAGCCGCCAACAAGGTGTACGCCCTCCTTTCGGCATGTGCCGAGATTTTTACAATGTCAGTGGGGGAAGCTCAGCTGATCGAGCACTTCCTGTTATTGTGAACGCTATAGCTACCCAGAACTACGAGACGGACAGGCAAGCAACCAGAGTTCGCGAGGTCAATGCTGCTACCCAAGGTAAGGCCGCTGACATCCGCCGTTTGGAAGGACTACATGAGAATACCCAAATCTACACGGGGACACTTCAGAACCAAATGATAACGGCTCTGGCAGATATAAGAGAGATGAAGGAACAACAAGCAGATCTTGAGAGGCGACTGATGGGAGTCAAACGGTCGGATGCCGAATCTAGCTCCAAACGCCGCAAGTAGAACTTGTTCGAGCCCCAACAATTTTGTTATAGATTAGGATTTCGGATAAAAGTTTTTCCCTTATTTCCCTTGTTTTCCCTGTTGTATCCGTAATCGGAGATCTCTAGGAGGATCAAATTTTCCAAACAAAAACATGTAATGTAACACACCTCAGGTGTGACCTATATGTATGAATATGAAGTATTTCTTACCTCTCAAAAATTCCGAGTTTTAAATTTCTATGCCTACCTTGAAACCATAAACTAAAGTCAAAACAAATTACAAGATACAACTAAACACACGATTGTCAAAACATTAGAAACTTATAGTATTCATTCTTATTTTCTCTACCAGAACATGCCTCCTCGTAGATCAACCCGCAGAAACTCAACTTCAACACCACCTCCACCTCCTCCTCCAACTATAGACACCGTTATGTTCCAGACTGCTGTAACCGCTGCTGTAATTGCAGCAATGGCTCAAATGAGCAACAACGGATCGGGGGGAGGAACAAACAGTTTTACAAATGGCCAAGGTCAAAGTCGTTCAGGGGTATGCACTTACAAAGACTTCACCAACGGAAAACCTATTCCCTTTTACGGGACTGGGGGAGTATTGGCTCTATCTCAATGGATAGAGAAAACGGAAGCTGTATTCGAAATCTGTGCATGTCCTGAAGAAAGCAAAGTAAAGTTCGCCGCTTTTACTTTCTCTGAACGCGCCCTGACATGGTGGAACAGCCACGTCCAGACACTAACCCTAGTAGTGGCGAACTCCATGGGTTGGGAAAACCTGAAAAGAATGCTCCTTCGAGAATACTGCCCAAGAGGCGAGATTCAGAAGCTTGAACAGGAACTGTGGAACCTCTCGATGGTAGGTTCGAATATAGCAGGTTATACCAACAGGTTCAGTGACTTAATAACACTTTGCCCAGGAATGTTAACCCTAGAAAGCCAAAAGGTCGAGAGATACATCTGGGGACTATCACCCCAACTTCGAGGAAGTGTGCTAGCTTCCAGACCCTTGACCTTCGCCAGCGCCAAAGAACTAGCGCAATCTCTTGTTGATCATGGTGTCTGTCAAGGAGTCACGACTATCATGGCTGAACCAACCAAAGGGAACAGCAACAATGAGATCAATGCCAACAACAACAAGAAGAAGAAATTTTGGAACAAAAGGAAGGGGCAAACTTCGCACGAACCTTCAAAGAAGCAAATGGTTGCGGTTCATGCTACTACTACCCCCACCACAACTCCTGCTACCTCTGTACCAACAAAACCATATGCGGGGAATCTGCCCAAGTGCAGCAAGTGCAACTACCATCACCATGGTATTTGTCGCGAGATGCACTGCAAGAACTGTGACAGGAAAGGGCACACAACCCGTTTCTGTAAAGCACCGGCACGACCAATCACTCAAGTTTCTAGAACTGGAGTAAGCCGGGCGTGTTATGGGCGCGGAGAGACTGGACACTTCAGGAGGGATTGTCCCAAGGAAAGGCATATTGGCAGTGTGGGGAGAGTGCTGGCAGTAGGACAGAATGAAGCAATAGAAGACCCGACGGTGGTTACGGGTACGTTCCTACTCAACAACACTTATGCATGCATACTTTTTGACTGCGGTGCGGAGAGAAGTTTTGTGAGTCATAAATTCAAACACCTACTAAATCAAAAACCCCAACCACTCAATAAAATATTCACTGTAGAAATAGCAAACGGTAAAATAGAACACGCAAACGATTTGTACGTAGGGTGCACACTAAATTTAAACGAGCGCTTGTTTCGAGTCGATCTTATGCCCATTTCCATAAGAAGTTTCGATGTCATCATCGGTATGGACTGGTTGAGCCTTCACCATGCCGATATCCTTTGCCACGAAAGGGCTGTTCGCCTAAATCTGCCAAACGGCGAAACTCTTGTCATTTATGGCGACAAACCTAGTTCAAGCTTACAAATCATTTCCTGTATTAAAGCACAAAAATATCTTCGTAAGGAATATCATGCCTTTCTAGCCCACGTAGTAGACAAGAAACGAGAGTCGAAAAACATTAAGGATATTACGGAAGTCTGCAACTTCCCGGATATTTTCCCAGAAGATCTTCCAGGAATCCCACCGGAACGTCAAGTCGAGTTCAGAATCGACTTAATCCCCGGAGCTACCCCTGTAGCAAAGTCACCTTACCGTTTAGCCCCAGCTGAGATGCAGGAACTATCCAATCAATTAAACGAGCTGCTGAGCAAGGGATTCATCAGACCGAGCTTCTCACCATGGGGAGCGCCAGTCCTATTCGTGAAAAAGAAGGACGGATCCTTTCGCATGTGCATCGATTATCGGGAACTAAACAAATTCACGATCAAGAACCGATATCCCTTACCGCGCATAGACGATCTATTCGACCAACTACAGGGAGCAAGCTACTTCTCAAAGATCGATCTAAGGTCTGGTTATCACCAACTGCGAGTGCTGGAGGGAGACATCCCCAAAACGGCTTTCCGAACACGTTATGGTCACTACGAATTTGTAGTAATGCCCTTCGGATTGACGAATGCTCCAGCAGTGTTCATGGATTTGATGAACCGAGTATGTCGTCCCTTCCTGGATAAATTCGTTATCGTATTCATAGATGATATACTCATCTATTCAAGAAACCAGGAAGAACACAGCCAACATCTCTGCCAAGTACTGGAAACATTAAGGGCAGAGAAACTTTACGCAAAATTTTCCAAATGTGAATTTTGGATTCGGGAAGTGGATTTCCTAGGACATGTTGTAAGCAAAGAAGGAATACACGTGGACCCTTCCAAGATAAAGGCAATAGATAATTGGACTACTCCAAGAACCCCTACAGAAATCCGACAATTTTTGGGACTCGCCGGGTATTACCGAAGATTCATACCGAACTTTTCAAAGATTGCCAAGCCACTTACCACCCTAACCCAGAAGAATGTGACCTTCGACTGGGGAGAAAAGCAAGACAGCGCATTTCAGACACTAAAGCGAGCCTTATGTAGTGCGCCAATCCTAACCTTGCCAGAGGGAACGGAGGACTTCGTGGTCTATTGTGATGCCTCAAACCAAGGACTTGGGTGTGTCTTAATGCAAAGAGGGAAGGTCATCGCCTACGCCTCAAGGCAACTAAAGACGCACGAAGTGAACTACACAACGCACGATCTTGAACTAGGAGCAGTCGTCTTCGCTCTGAAGATATGGAGACACTATCTCTACGGCACAAAATGTACCATCTTCACTGATCATAAAAGCCTCCAACATATCCTCAACCAGAAGGAACTCAACATGAGACAGAGGCGATGGGTAGAACTACTTAGTGATTATGAATGCGAAATTCGATATCACCCCGGAAAGGCTAATGTAGTGGCTGATGCACTCAGTCAGAAGGAGTACTCAGGTCGCCGAGTGAAATCCCTAACTATGACGATCCAATCACACCTGTTCACGTAAATCAAGGAAGCCCAAATAGAAGCCTTGAAATCCAAAAATGTGACAGGAGAAGCCCTAAGGGGAATGGATAAGAACCTTGAGACCAAGAGCAACGGGATTCGCTATTTCATGGATCGAATTTGGATACCGAAGTTTGGTGGACGAAGCCCATAAAACACGATACTCCATACATCCCGGCTCCGATAAGATGTATCTCGATCTCAAGAAGTTGTACTGGTGGCAAAACATGAAAGCCGAAATTGCTACCTACGTGAGCAAATGCCTGACATGTGCCAAAGTCAAGGTGGAATACCAGAAGCCCTCGAGTTTATTACAACAACCAGAAATACCCGAATGGAAGTGGGAGCGGATAACCATGGATTTCATAACAAAATTACCCAAGACAACAAGCGGACTCGACACCATTTGGGTAATTGTCGACAGGTTAACTAAGTCAGCGCATTTCCTACCGATCAAAGAGACGGATAAATTGGAGAAGTTAACAAGGACATACCTCAGAGAAATCGTACGACTGCATGGGGTGCCCATATTCATTATCTCGGATCGAGATAGTAGATTCACCTCAAGGTTCTGGCAGTGGCTACAAAAAGCTTTGGGGACAAGACTAGAAATGAGTACCGCTTATCACCCACAAACCGACGGCCAGAGCGAGAGAACTATACAAACCCTAGAAGACATGCTGAGAGCTTGCGTAATCGATTTTGGCAAAGCATGGGACACACATCTACCCTTGGTCGAGTTCTTGTACAACAATAGCTACCACACCAGTATTAAAGCTGCCCCGTTCGAAGCCCTCTATGGCCGCAAATGCAGGTCACCTTTGTGCTGGGCCGAAGTGGGGGACACGCAACTAGCAAAAGGACAAGCAACTGACAACACGCTCACTGGACCAGAAATCATAAGGGAGACTACGGAGAAGATTGTTCAAATCCGAGAACGTCTAAAAGCATCAAGGGATAGACAAAAGAGTTACGCAGATAAGAGACGCAAACCCTTGGAATTCCAAGTTGGAGACCATGTCCTACTCAAGGTCTCACCTTGGAAAGGTTTGACACGCTTCGGAAAATGTGGAAAACTGAACCCTAGATACATCGGACCATTCGAGATCCTTGCCAGGATCGGTCCAGTGGCCTACAAACTTAGATTACCTCAGGAGCTCCACAACGTACACCCTACCTTTCACGTATCAAATCTAAAGAAGTGCTTATCCGACGAGACCCTTGTCGTCCCTCTAGACGAAATTGCAATAAATGAAAACCTCCAATTTGTGGAGGAACCAGTAGAGATCATGGATCGGGAAATCAAAAGGACTAAACAAAGCCGCATACCCATTGTAAAGGTCCGCTGGAATGCCAAGCGAGGACCTGAATACACCTGGGAACATGAAGATCAGATGAAACAAAAGTACCCGCATCTTTTTCCTAAAACTGTAAACTCTATCTTAGATTAAATTTCGGGACGAAATTCCCTTAACAGGGGGATGATGTGACAACCCTATATATTCCAAAAGCATTGTAACACTCGAAAGCCAAATACGACGGAATTAACCTCGAAAATAAAGTGTTCAAGTATCTAAGTTGGGATGCCTCAAATATTTGATATCATGCCAAGGTTTCCAAAAACATAAAGAACGCTCAAAACCGGGTTATATTGAAGAAATTATAACCACTCGTATATTTACGACACGACGTTAAAACATTATTTGACGTAAAAAGTAGAATCTCAATAAAATGCATTTTAAGCCTTAAGTATCTAAACAAAAGTTGTAGATCTCGTTGAAAGGTGAACGTGCATAAAAAGATCGCCCAAATTGGACCTCGTATGAAGAAGTTACGAATTTTCAAAGTTTCGTAACGGTAGTAGAGGGCTAAAAACTCGGATTGAAGATCGAGTGTTATTTAGCTATCGCCACCTAAACGGAAGTTGAAGATCTCCTCAGCGGTAATAAAACAATAAAAAGACAAACGAAAACCGACGTCGAATAAAGAACCTATGAATTTTTAACGAACTTTAGAAGGCCCAGCCTATTAAAAATATATCATTAAAAATAAAGTCAAAACTAGTTGACGGAGTCTAAATGAAAGTTGTAGAGCATAATCTCACCTATGCGTGCACATAAAGAACACGAAAAACGGAGCTCGTACGCGAAAGTTACGGAATTTAGAAGAGGACAGGCCGGATTACGCCCCGCGTTCTCTGGGAGTACGCCCCGCGTACTAGACCCAGAGTCGAGTCCCATCGGCCCGCCCAAGCTACATTTAGCTAGCCAGGAGTCGTAAGCCATGACGCCATATTACGCCCAGCGTAACGACGTACGCGCCGCGTACGTGAGTACGCCCAGCGTACTCCAAAATTACGCCCCGCGTACTCACTCTTCCAGCACTATAAATAGATGGCATCAGCTGCGAGTTTAAGCACACATTCTCAAATCTCCAGATACTCTCACACCCTTCCAAGCACCAGAGACCATTCCCTCACCTCGGTTTCCGCACTCGAGCCCCCGACAAAAGACTTACGCTGCAGAGATCCCCGAAGAGCCCGACGACGCAACCATCCGCGGTCGAAGTTCTGTTCAACCCTAGCCTCTCTCTTCAAACTTAACGAGTGAGTTCATACCCCTACTTTTCAATTCTTTTCACGCTTTAGGGGGGGAATACAAGTACATTACAAGTCAAAATATCATTTCATAAACCTAATTATAATATCGTTCTCATAGGGTTTTGATACAAAAATAACGTTATGTATAAAGAGCTAATATATTGCCAAGTTGTTCTTACTAAATGGAAACATAATTTTGAGAAACTATAATGAGTGTAGTATTCAAGTGATTCATACATTTTACATATACATCTCGACAAATGAAATGCTTTCAAAAGAAGTAAAGTCTTTATTATCGTAAATCTGTTTATACCAAGTAATGTGAGACATTTAAACTTCAACGTACTCGTATGTATGCATTTCAAGTCCTGTATTATATACCATAATCTCTTGGAGAGAGAGCGTGATACTTGTGTATAGATCTATACGGGATTGACAATCCCACACCTAAGCTGTTAGCTACAGTTAGGCCGGCAGGCCTGGGGTGACAAACGTCATAACAGTTCCAACACCTGAAGAACGTTGTTACAGGCCATCAGTGTCAATAGCATGGTTATAAAACTCACATAAAAGTATAAAAACAAGTTTGATTTACGAGATTCATATATGCATTTCAGTTTTCCATCTTATTGTTAACACAAATTTTATCACTATTATTCAAGTATGGAAAACACAAACGCACTCCAACACGGGAAACTTTTCAAATCATTTATAGAAAATATTGGATTTTCTGAAAACCTCGTTCATCGATTTACTATCAAAAAGGGACATACTTTTCAATGCAAAACACTTATGAACTCACCAACTTAATTTTTGACACTTTTTCGAAACCACTTGTATTTCTCAGGGAATCAGTAATACAGGTAACCACCAACTTTTGGAGAAGGAAACACTAAAGATGTTTATTTATTGAACATTTATCATCTCATTGTAATATTCTTTTGCTAATATGTATAACGCAACAACATACGTTTTCATTATATATGTGATGATTATGTTACTTTCTTTACAATATTCAATGGTTGTGATACTACGTGAAGTCATCCACCCCCGAATGTTTCCGCCATTCTGGTTTGGGGGTGTGACAGTTTGTGCCTTACGCAAAGAGGCAAAGACTTTAGGACATGTCCCTGAGTATCCGACCCTGCTTACCAGTACTACCTGTTAGTGCATAAGAGTAGTCTTATTTAAACTTTTATTTGTTTAAACCGTGCACAACAGAGGTTTTAACAAATTGGCGTCGTTATCGGGGACACGCTAAACACTAATAGTTTTATGCCAAGATCTTCACGTACATGTGATCTAATATTTGATCCAGAGATTGAGAAGACTACTAGGAAGTTAAAGAAGGAAGCAAAAATTTAGAAGCAGCAAGCAGGAACCTCATCCTCCCCCCCAGTCACACTATAAAACACCCACACCACAAGGCACTCCATTGTGGAATGAACCTGAAGCCTCATTTCAACCTTTTCCAAAAGCACCACCTACCTCACCCGTTAACAACCCCTTTAAAACATACTCCTAATAAGGTGTGATATTGAATTTTTGATATATAAAAGAACGATTTTGAGTGAAACAAGTAGTAGAAATAGCCTTAACCCAATAATATTGAGGTAGATTCGCATATGTAAGCATTGTTCTAGCTGCTTCACAAAAGGATGGATTTCTCCTTTCAACTACTCCATTATGTTGTGGTGTATGTGGAGCTGAAATATTATAAGAAATGTCATGATTTATCAAGAAGGAATCAAGAACATAATTCTTGAACTTTGTTTCATTATCACTTTTGATTCTACAAACTAGTTTCTTCAAACTTACTTCGATGTTTTTGATAAATCTTATCATCACTTGAGCTTTTTTAGAATTTAGTCTAAGAAAATGTACCCATGTAAAACGTGAGAAGTCATCTACTATGACCAAGATATACTTCTTCCCACTAATTGAATCAATTGTCCATGGGCCACATAAATCAATATGTAAAAGCTCCAGGGGTTCGATTATCTTTGATTCGATGACTATTAGATGTCCTTGTCGATGTTATTTTACTTGTTCATAAGCTACAGACAAAGAATCATTGTCAAATTTAAGAGCAGGTACAATTCCTACTAAATCATTCAAACCAAGTTATTAAGATTTTTTAAATTCTAGTGGGACATCCTCTTCCAAAGCCATCTTAAATCTAAGCAAGCCTTCAACAGTAAGAAAATTGATGGTAAAGCAACAATGGGCTTCATGTCCAATGTAAGCATATTTCCTTTTCTTTTTGAATTTAATTACATGTCGTTTGTAATTTTGTTGGAGATGACACTTCCTTCGTCATCAAACAACACTAGATTTCCAGTCCCTATAACCAATTAAGAGACTCGTATTAGATTGCCTTTTAGTCCTTCACATAGGCTATTCGATTAATAATATAATTCTCATTTGTAATTTTGATATAGCCTTTTATCATACACTTATTATGATTGCTAAATTTCACTACTCCAGCATTTGCAAGCTTTCTAAAATATCTCAGACACTCCTTCCTTCCAGACATGTGACACGAGCAAACACCATCAATATACCAATTCTCATTATATTGCTCATCACAAAGCACCTTTTCTGTCATAGGATATTTGGAAGTTGTTACTGAAACATCCCAAAACTACAGTCCAAAAATTTTGTTTCAATTTGTAAATAAAACCCTAGTAATCCAGACAATCTCATAAAAGCATAAGTGATAATATCTCAAAACATCATATCAAAACACTGTATCAAAATCACATGTCCAAATATCAGAGTAAATCATCCCAGGCTAAACGCTGTGGTGTGTGTGATGCAGTCATCCTGAGCTCTTCCCTTTACCAGTGGAAGTACCTAAAACTGTTGTGACAAAGAACATGGTTTGGCATGTGGAATTAAAGCTTGCACAATTGAACATGGTGATTTGGGTGCTAAAAGATATATTCGATCATAGTAAATGAGTACAAAAAGGGATCTAGTCTAGAGCTTCATAAATATCTCACTCACTAATCACTATGACTACATCTCTCAAGCACACATCTATAAGTGGACAAACCCACCTTAGATAGAGGTGTTTACATGTCTCTCTCTCACTTTAAAATACTCATTAGTCAAAAGGCTAATGCACCACATGCAAGTGGGTTTTACAAAAGTCAAACATTTACAAAGTCAATCATGAATAACTTTGCACCTCAACATTCTCCCCCTCAAAGTTAGGAATGGATGACCCACTTCAAATCTTCCAAAATCAAGCACTACACGGTTCGAGCCTCAAAGGTGACACATGTCGAAACGAACTTCAACCTTCAATTCTTCCATGATTCTTCAATTTGGGCTCTAGGATGTGAGACCATACAATCCGAGCAGCAACGAATGATTAACTCCAAATAATCACCCAAAAGTTGCGCATAAAAACACACCCCAAAATCTTCAATAAAACCAAACCCATTTCGAATACATCACTTCCGAACTTCCAATTGCATCATCTCATAAGCTTCAAAACTTCAAGATCACTTTGGTCTTCAAATCCGCGTTATATGAAAAATTCAAGTTCGAATTTCCATATAAAACTTCTCCCCCTTTTTATAATCGAAATTTGATTATAAAACTCCAAAGAAAAAGAACGTGATCTATTTGAAATTTTTCGTGTCAAAACTCCCCCTTAACATTTGACATAAACTTTGTGCTTCAATCTGGAAAATCCAAAAAATATTGAATTTTTATCTTCGTTCACGGATCGCCTTTGACAAAATTTCTCAAAAATGGGTAGAAATTGTCAATTTCAAAATTATGCAGTGACCCGTTGTGCCCAAAACAGAAAAATATGCAAAACACTCCCCCTTTTCCAAAGCAGGGTAGAAAGCGTCAATTTGCACAAACTGCAGGGGCCTGAAATGCACAATCTTCAATTTTCAGCAAAAAATAGTCTTTTTCGAATTTGGGTGCAAACTGCCAAAAATTCGATGTATGAGGGACTATTTTCGAAAATTCTTCCCTTTTTGCTCCAAACATACGAAGACTAGTCCTAAAGATACGAAGCTCCAAAAAATTTCGAATTTGGGTGAAAAGTGTCAAACATACGAAACTTGTTTTAATTTTCGAAGTGTCAAAAATTCGAAGGTTCAGGGGCCGTTTTCGAAACTTCTGCATTTTGATCAAAACATTCGAAATTTTGATTGATCATACGAAGCCTTTTTCCAATTGACAACCATTCGAAATTTGAGGGACTACATTCGAAAATTTTTCTTCTCCATTCCAAACATACGAATTTTTGCAACACTTCGTACGAAATTATCAGGTGACAAACATGCAAATCTTCAAGGACCATTTTCAGAAATATGTCTTTCTTTTTCCTCAATTCACATTATACAGATCGATCACTTCGTACGTTTCTTACAAACGCTTCGTACGAAAATCTCAGGCACCAAACACATGAAAATTTTTCAACCAAACATACGAAGATTTTCTTTCTCTCTCCTCTTCGTATGAAAATCATCTTCCCCAAAATTTTCCCAAACGTATGAATTCGAAGCATACGAAGACTCTGAATGTACAGTAACCTCTGAATATCTCTGAATCAACTTTGTTCACTTCGTACATTCAACCCAGTTCATACAGTTCTTCCAAAATCATCGATTCCTAAATCTTCGAATCTTAATCACCAAATCAACACATTCGATCATTTTTCGTTCCTTTTTCAGTTCACCAAACATCCAAAAACTCGTCGACATCCAAAAATCACCACAAAACGAAAAACTTTCATTTGTTCTATCATCAACCATCGACTCCAAACATTCGAATAATATGCCCCAATTCCAAAATCGAGTTCCAAAATCGACTGTAAACCAAAACATCAAACACCAAATAAATTCTTCGAATTCAATAACCAAGCCATCGACACTTGACTGCAATCTGGATCGTCGATATCACAGTTCTTCCCCAAAAAAAAAATTTCTTCATTCAATCATCAACCATCGACCTAGTTAATCCTTCGTTCATCAAACATTCGAAAATCGACATTAAACCCATAAATTGATCAAATCGATGCTCCAAACCTTTCGATTTCATCGAATACCCATTTGGCTAGAACTCGTCTTCACCATATCAAAATCCAATCTGATTACCTCTTTGACCAGTTCAACAAACCTTATCACATTCTTCATCTGTTCTTGAACAAATATCAAGAAGAATCATAAGAACAGAAAATCGATACTTGTTCTTCATCTTTCAAAGTTCTTGATCAACCATTTCAACAAATCTGATTCACTTGATCATTATCGATTTTGAGACTGAATACATCAACAAAATTGCTCAAATTGCGACAAAAGTTGCCGAACCGAGAATCGTTCTTCAAAAATCACCTTGATCTTGAAGACCCGCTTTGACACCAATTGCTGTGACAAAGAACATGGTTTGACATGCGAAATTAAAGCTTGCACAATTGAACATGGTGATTTGGGTGCTAAAAGATATATTCGATCATAGTAAATGAGTACAAAAAGGGATCTAGTCTAGAGCTTCATAAATATCTCACTCACTAATCACTATGATTACATCTCTCAAGCACACCTCTACAAGTGGACAAACCCACCTTATATAGAGGTGTTTACATGTCTCTCTCTCACTCTAACAAACAAATGGGTCTAAAGGCTAAAGCACCACATGCAAGTGGGTTTTACAAAAGTCAAACATTTACAAAGTCATACATGAAGAACTTTGCACCCCAACAAAAACCAAAACTGAAAACTGTAAGCACGAAGCTTAGTGAGTCTCCGCAACGGTCCCTGCCCGACATCAGACCGTAGTCCGGCATACACATAATCACATAATAACATACATTGGGCCTAGCCTGCTACAACGGTCCCCGCCCGACATCAGACCGTAGTCCGGCATCAGGCCCCGCTTGGCATCGCACCAAAGTCTGGTTGTTAGATGCTTTTTATATGCATCTTTTAGCATAATTTCTTCGGTATTTTGTCATAAAATGCTAACTAACTCTTGATTATTATTATGTATTGTGTTTTTCGTGATTGTTTTGTAGAATGCATGTACTACTCACGTTTCTTATGATACTTCAGGGTAATTTGGAGCACATGGATGATTACACGAGTTTGGGAAGCGTTAATGGATGCTTTGGAGCTTAACTAGAGTCTAGACTAAGGAAGGATGTCGATGAATGATCAAGAACTGCTTGGAAGGAGGAACGACGATCAAAAAGTCAAGAAAATGAAAACATGCGATGTTGTCCCTATGCAATCACAACTTTGTATTTGCGATCGCAGGTCTGGTCGCAGTTTTGCTTCGGAGATTTTTCATGCCAAAAATTGAGGAAACCCACTTCATGCGATCCCAGGTTGTCCCTATGCAATCGCAGCTTGGCCAAAATGCATTGAAATGGTATCATACTTAATTTAAAAGGCTTGTGACGCATTTTCGGTAATACATGCGATCGCAGGTAGTCCTTATGCGATCGCATGCATGATGTTTTTACAGCTGGACATATAAATAGAGCCACATACTTGTCTAGTAACCCTAATTTTGGCGATTCCTGGTGATTTTAAGGCGATTTTCAGAGACTTTCAAGTAAAGAACGCAGATTTGAAGGAGACGATTCAATTTCTTTTCATTGTTTAGTAAGATTTATTGTTTAGACTCTATTTTTTACTGTTTGTAATTCGTTTTTAGCCATGTCAGGATAAAAATCAGATTTCATTTTCGCAAATATGTAACCGTTTCATATGATTAATCATTAGGCACTATGTTTCACTGTGATTACAGTTTAGTTTGATCAATTCTGTGTTAAATTGAATGTTTGATTTTGATTTCAATTTCTGTTGGCCACTTAAATTGTTTGTGGATCATTTTAGTTATCTAATTGTTTAGATTCGTAATTGTCTAGATTAATTTGTAAAAAGTAAAAAATATTGGATTAATTCTGTGTTTAGGGTTAACTCTAATATGAATTGGTCAAACAAGTTTTTCGCCTCCGAGCTTATGAGAGCTATTGGACTTTACTGGGAAATTACACTGTGGTTAATGTAACTTTTCTTTGTTAATCAAGAGCTTGTTTGGTTAATTTGGTAAAAAGTTTGGTTTAATTCAGAGAACTCATTTTGATTAAATAATTTTGGTAATAGAGGTAGGTCATTAGAGCTTGTTAATGAACTCCAGTACCAGTTTAAATAAGTTCATAGTTAAATGTTGTGTTGAAGGTTACTTATATGATCAGGGGAGTCACCGCGAAACTGAAATTTTTTTCTCTTATTTGAATTTTCACAGTCTTAAAATTCTATTATTCTTTTATCATTTTTGATTTTTATTAGTTTAAATTTTCAGATATAAACCCCCCCCCCCCCCCCCCTCCCTTTTTATGTTTTATTCCTTTGTCAAGAATTAGTTTGTGCCTTACGCAAAGAGGCGATGACTTTAGGAGGTATCCCTGAGGATCTGACCCTTCTTACCAGTACTACCTGCTAGTGCAAAAGAGCAGGCTTATTTATACTTTTATTTGTTTAAACCGTGCACGACATCGGTTTTAACAAATTGGCGTTGTTGTCGGGGACACGATAAACACTAATAGTTTTATGCCAAGATCTTCACGTACATGAGATCTAATTTTTGATCCAGAGATTGAGAAGACTGCTAGGAAGTTAAAGAAGGAAGCAAAACTTTGGAAGCAGCACGCAGGAACCTCATCTTCCTCCCCCCCATTCACACTATAAAACACCCACACCACAAGACACTCCCTTATGGAACGAACCTGAAGCCTCATTTCAACCTTTTCCAAAAGCACCACCTACCTCACTTGTTAACAGCCCCTTTAAAACGTACTCCTCATAAGGTGTGATATTGAATTTTTGATATATAAAAGAACGATTTTGAGTGAAACAAGTAGTAGAAGTAGCCTTAGCCCAATAATATTTAGTTAGATTCTCATAAGTAAGCATTGTTCCAGCTGCTTCACAAAAGGATGGATTTCTCCTTTCCAATACTGCATTATGTTGTGGTGTATGTGGAGATGAAATATTATAAGAAATGCCATGATTTATCAAGAAGGAATCAAGAGCATAATTTTTGAACTTTGCTCCATTATCACTTTTGTTTCTACAAACTGGCTTCTTCAAACTTACTTCAATGTTTTTGAGAAATCTTATCATCACTTGAGCATTTTTAGAATTTACTCTAAGAAAATGCACCCAAGTAAAACATGAGAAGTCATCTACAATGACCAAGATATACTTCTTCCCACTAATTGAAATAATTGTCCAAGGTCTATGTAAATCAATATGTAAAAGCTCCAGGGGTTCAATTATCTTTGATTCAATGACTATTGGACGTCCTTGTCGATGTTATTTCAGTTGTTCATATGCTACAGACAAAGAACCATTGTCAAATTTAAGAACATGTACACTTCCTACTAAATCATTCAAACCAAGTTATTAAGATTTTTTAAATTCTAGTGGGAAATCCTCTACCAAAGCCATCTTAAATCTAAGCAAGCCTTCAACAGTAAGAAAATTGATGGTAAAGTAACAATGGGCTTCATGTCCAATGTAAACATATCTCCTTTTCTTTTTGAATTTAATAACACGTCTGTAACACCCAAAATCAGGAAGGCCAAGAAAGGAAAGGAAACCCTAGGTTTAAGGGCCGACTCGTCGAGTCCAAGGAGGAACTCGGCAAGTCCGAGCAGGATCCGGGTCAAGGAGTAAGTGACCGACTCGGCGAGTCGGCTAAGGGGACTCGGGTAGTCTGGTCTGAAGGAGGAAAACCCTAATCCCGGGAGTTGTATCCTATATAAAGGGTGTTATGTCCCTCCCTCAGCCTCCATATCATTCTAGAGAGCCTTTAAACCCTAGATTTCGTGTGAGCTTCCATCATTTGAGAGAAATAGATTTGGAGGAAGGAACCTTTGAGAGGAACTTGAAGATCAAGAAGGTTGCTTCAAAGGAGAGGTGTAGATCCAAGATCTACTTCAGTTAGTGTTCATCTTGGAGGTAATAAGCTGCTATCTTCCCTCCTTTGCATCTAGATCTATTTTTGTTATGAGATTTGGGGGTTTTATGGTTGTTTGAGACCCAATTTGAGTTTGGGGCTTAGATATGTTGTTGCCACTTCAGATCTAGTGTTGGGATGGTCCAGTATGTCGTAAAGCATCAGATATGGAGTAGTTGGTGAAGCCCTTTTGTCCTAAAACCTAGCCCTAGTGTGTTTTGAGCCTATATCTCTTTAGTTATACGTAAAGTTTGCAACTTTACGTGAGGATTGAGCTTTGGAAGTATGGATCTATGATTTGGAGCCCCTGCATGGCTCAAAAAGCCACTGTATGGATGAAGAACAGGAGCGACTCGGCGAGTCTGTTCTTGGAGTCGGCGAGTTGGTTGAAGTTGGGCAGGAACTCGGCGAGTTGGAAGAACAACTCGGCGAGTCTGTTCTTGGACTCGGCGAGTCAAGTCGTGAAACCCCAAACCCTTCAAGTTGAGACTCGAATCAGTGAGTCGAGTGGAGACTCGGTGAGTAGGACAGGTCAGGACTCGGAAATCGGTGGACTCGGCGAGTCATGGACTGACTCGGCGAGTCAAGTCGCGAATGGAAGGACTCTGAGCATATGAACTCGGCGAGTCAGAAGGAAGACTCAGCGAGTAGGGTTGACCTGGAAGGTTGATTTTGACCAGGACTTTGACTTTGACCAGAATTGACTTAGTTGACTTTCGGGGGACAGTTAGACTAAGTGTTGCTTTGATATTGGTAGCTCGGGGATCTAGTGGAGCAGGAGTTCAGAGAGTTGCCGGGCAGCAGCAAGAGGGGTTATCAGCAATTTCAGCAAGTGCAGGTGAGTTTCCCTTTGTGTGAATGGGTCTAAGGCCACAATGTCGGCCCATGTAGTTATGAGTAGGAAGACCCGGGGGTTAGCCCTAGGCATAGTATGCTAGTATGATATTCAGGACGAGGTCCAGTGTAGCGGGCGGGTGTCCAAGGAATGGTTTATATGATAGTTTATACTTGTTGTCTGTGTGATACATGTATGTGCCTGGTAGGGAGGTGAGTGTGAGCGAGGTCCCTTACCTCACCAATAGCAGAGTGTGGATGGTGTTCCACATCTAATTAGCATCAGAACAGGGGCGAGGTCCAAGTTAGGGAAATAGTGAGTATGGGCTAGGCCCGTATCTCACTACCAGTAGGAGTGTGGACGGGGTTTCATGACTCACCAGTTGTAGGACATGGGTGAGGCCCAAGATAGGCGAGGCCTTTAGAACAGGATTCGGTAGTGTATGTTTAGTTTGTATCTGTTGCGATATGTTTATGTGTTAGTATTTGTTGGCAGGCGAGGCCCAATGACAGGCGAGGCCTAAGTGAAACAGATCTGTATCCGAGCGGGGCTCGAAGCCAGGCGAGGCCTGGAGCGGTGGGGTCGTTGTAGCGGGCGAGGCCTGAGGTAGGGGCGAGGCCCATAATAGCGGGCATGGCCCAGTATGTGTAGTTTGTGGATGTGCATGGTATGTGGTAGGTTGGGGAACTCACTAAGCTTCGTGCTTACTATTTTCAGTTTTGGTTTCAGGTATTTCCGGTAGCAGAGGGAAGAGCTCGGGGTGATCGCATGGCACACACCATAGATTAGACAGCCTGGGAATGTTTTACTCTGATAACGAACATGTATTTTGGAAATTAATACTCTGATTATGTTTTGGATTGATGATTTTGCCTTAAGTAATGTTTTATTAAAATAAATTTTTAGTCTTGAATTTTGGGACGTTACAAGTTGGTGTCAGAGCCTTGGTTTCAGGGATTCGGACATACTCTCAGGTGTGTCTGAACTCAAACTAAGGAATTGGTATGGAAGTTTTCAAAATGAAAAGTTAGTTTTGTAAAAAGAGTTTGAGAAAAAAAAGTTTTAGAAAAGCAAAAGAACTCAGAAAGAAAAGAATTTTGAAAAGAGAAATGGGGTGTGGTGCATGCAATCAGTCGAGCTCAAGTAAGTACCCCAAAATACCCATACAAGTTTATGTTATGTTTAGCAGTTAGTAGAACAGCAATCTAGATTAGGACTAAGGATCTAGGGAGGATGCCTTATGTGCGTGATGTATGTGTTTTGAGCCGCATGATAGTGTTGATTAGACAGTAGTAGGATAGCCTGTTTAGGTTATGCCTGAGTTTATGAGCTTATGTCGCATGCTAGTGCAGACTCTTGATAAGAGATTATGATTGATTGACTATGTTATGGTTAGATTTTCCCTTGTCTGAATGCTACTTGCTTTGTGCATTGTGGGATTCTGGGTGATGGGAGTTAACCATTAGGTGAATACGTGACGTCACATGTGATCAGGGTTGAATAATCTCAGAGTGCTGGATTTGGCCCTATTGCGCAGCTCTCGTTTGAGTCTAACCGTTGTAGGGACGAGTCTTTTACTCGAAGGATTATCTGAGCCGCATCACATGTGATGGTATCCAGGTAATGGCTAATTGGCATCACAAGGAGACCTTCAGCAGCTGAGGACTGGTTTGAGTTGAGTCAGAGATTCCCTAGGGTAAGCTTAGGATGAGATAGTGTTGGGAACAGTAGTAGTGGATAAGGGACCTGGTGGAGTCGAAGCAATTCTTGAGGAAAGTATGAATAGATGTGGAAGGTAGTATGGGCCCATACTACTGAAAGCAGAGGATCCGTACTCGATTCAGTAAAGGCCGAGACAAGACCGGGAACTTGGTAGTGCGTGTGTTTGGTCTTGCAGCAGTGATAAGTATTCTGATAGTGGTTGTGGTATATTTTCAGCATGGTGACGTTGCGATAGAGACCAGCGGGTGGACCAGGCGCAGGAGAGGGATCAGGCTTGGGTTCAGGAGCCGAGCAGCTCGAGGAGCGGATGAGGGAGTTAATATCAGCTGAGGTTACGCGCAGTATTCTAGATCAGACCCCTGTGATCTTTGGCACTGTCAAGGAGGGTATATTGGAGATTTTGGATGAGAGGCTGGGAGCCTTCCGTACGGAGATGATGGCTTTGATTGGAGCGCATACCTTGACATTTCAAGAGTTTAGGGCTTGCGGGGCACCAAATTATCATGGGGCTAGGGACCCCATCGCTAGCAGCAGATGGTTGGCTGATGTTGCCAACGCATTCCGTACGAGCCGGTGTCCTGAGGGGGACAATGTCAGACTCACTTCCTGTATTCTGAAGAACAGAGCGAGGGTTTGATGGGAGGAGATTGGTCATGCTTTGGGGGATGATGCCGCGTTGGACGCGATGACTTGGAGCGATTTCTCGGCCAGGTTCTGGGCGGAGTTTTCGCCAATTATTGAGGTGCAGCAGTTGGCACGGGAGTTTCAGGATTTGATGCAGACCACTAAGACTGTGGCGGAGATCACCGCCAAGTTCAGGGAGAGGGCTCTTCTTGTACCTCAGTATGCCGCAGATGAGGAGATAAAGAAGGTCCGATATCATGAGATGTTGATGGCTGAAATCAGGGAGTTCGTGAGCATGTCCGGCTGTAAGACGCTGGAAGATATGATTTCTCGGGCCATAGAGAGGGAAATTGATTTGGAGCAGATCCGGAAAAGGAAGCCGGATGAGGTTCAGGTAGCCGCGGGTTCGGGCAAAAGGCCCAAGGGATTGGATTCGAGATCGAGGGATTATCAGGACCGCAGCCAGTGCGGGAAGTGTGGCAGGGCGCACGGGGGCGCGCGCAGGAGTGGTAGCGTTGGTGAGTCTGGCTGTTTCAAGTGCGGTCGAACTGGTCATTTTAGCAGGGATTATACTGTTACCACCACTCAGGGGTCCGATTTGATATGTTTTCACTACAATCAGCGGGGCCACAAGAAGGCCCAGTGCCCCAGTTTGTTTTCAGCAGGACGGGTGATGGCACCTGGCCCTGCAATGTTGAGGATCACAGACGGCCGTCAGGGCCGAGCAGAGGCGCTTGCGGTAGGAGGCAGGGATTTTTAGATGACCACCATGGAGGTGCGAGCAGCAACGAACATTGCAGGTATGCGATTTCCGTTTTCAGTTCTTTTATTTGTGCATGATTATATTGTTATGGTTCTGCATCATATTCGGTATGAGTATTTTATTTTGTGTGGCTTGATTGTGATCGAGTTATATGCCATCTGCATACCTTGGATATTTGGAGGGTAGTTAAGGGATGGGCTCTATTGGAAAAGGTTGCCTAGGATGCAGTATATGTAGCATGCCTGGGAGGGACTTGGTATGTCTCGCTAGTTCGGGGCCATATAATTTTAGAAATGGACTAGTTAGATCCCTAGCTATGGTAAGCTTGGGGTTCCTCAGCAGGTTGATTATGGAATGGTAGCAAGGATTGGGATTTCTATTTGAATATTGAGCAGCAAGGGGTAAGCAGGATCGAAGTGGGGGAGAATCCTCCGAGCGTGCCAAGGTAAGAGAACGCAAATCCAGAATGAGTGTGCGAGCTCTGAGAAGGAAAAGAAGTAGTTCAACATTTTGATGGATTAAGGAGTTCAGGGTTGGGAGTTTAAGAAACTCCCCCTCAGCTAGTGCGTGTATTGGTGATGGTTAGTATGTGGTTGGGAATTCAGGTTGGAGGATCGCATGTAGGACTCGAGTGAGTCAGAAGGTGGATCTTGAGAGCTGATAGAATGGGGTGCTTTCGTATTAGCGGTCAGTGGTAAAAAGTGTTGTAAGACTATGGGGCAGCCGTAGCATTCCATAGTAGCTTCGTTGGCGGAGTTGGGGCGAGGCCCTTATCTCCTAGTGATCAGATAGGGATCAGGAATGGGTAGTAGATGAGAATGATAGGGAGTTTGCCTGTATATCCCTAGAGAGGTGAGACCTTGGGAGAGGCCACTCCAGGATATAGTTGGGTGAGACCGGTGGGCGAGGCCCGTATGAGATAAGCAGGGTAGGTGAGACCTGAGAGCAGGGTTGCTCAGTAGTATGGCGGGTGGGACCCGTGGGCGAGGCCCGTGAGTTTTAGCAGCACAAGTGGGACCTGGTAGGGACCTTAGTGTCAAGATAGGGGATCGGGGATCCCAGGATTGTATTGCCTGAATGGCAGAATAGATTGAGCAGTTGTAGGTGGTCGAAGTTTCTTCGAAAGTCGCTGGGAGCGACTAGGAGTTGTGTTGGGACTAGCGGCCGGCGAGAGCCGGTAATCCAGATATGGGTAGGACGGTAGGGACCAGGGTGGTCTCAGTTCATCCGGAAGGCAGATAAAGGTCGGCATAAATTTTTAGTCAGTAGCAGTGCTGGTAAGCAGTCTATGGTGGAATTCAGTTAGTTGATCGTGGGGTGCTCAACACCAAATTATAGTACAAAGAAATGCCCAGTGGATACTGGCGATAATGACCCGTACTGGAGGTAGCGGGAGTAATGGATTTGGTGGAGGATAGGACCTTCACGATGACAAAGGAAATAGTTGGTTATGGAGCATCGCTTGGGAAGGCAAGAAAACGCGCAAGGAAAGAGGGGGTAAACCCCTATGGGTTCAGTTGTAGTACTCGGAGAGTACCAGAAGGATTGTCGGTTGAGTAAGTTGTGTTTCTAGAATGTTCAGGGTCAGGGTTGACCCGATATTATTATCCGCAAAAATTAATGGTCGTCAGGAGGACCGGGCGAAAGCCCAGCGAAGGTACGCGGTGGGTGTTGGATTAACAAGTAGAGTATTGGAAGCAGATCGCAGGCGGTTGGCCATAGCAAACTTCGAGGATAAAGTTTAGTTTAAGTGGGGGAGAGTTGTAACACCCAAAATTAGGAAGGCCAAGAAAGGAAATGAAACCCTAAGTTTAAGGGCCGACTCGTCGAGTCCAAGGAGGAACTCGGCGAGTCCGAGCGGGATCCGGATCAAGGAGTAAGTGACCGACTTGGCGAGTCGGCTAAGGGGACTCAGCGAGTCTGGTCTGAACGAGGAAAACCCTAATCCCGGGAGTTGTATCCTATATAAAGGGTGTTATGTCCCTCCCTCAGCCTCCATATCATTCTAGAGAGCCTGTAAACCCTAGATTTCGTGTGAGCTTCCATCATTTGAGAGAAATAGCTTTGGAGGAAGGAACCTTTGAAAGGAACTTGAAGATCAAGAAGGTTGCTTCAAAGGAGAGGTGTAGATCCGAGATCTACTTCACTTAGTGTTCATCTTGGAGGTAATAAGCTGCTATCTTCCCTCCTTTGCATCTAGATCTATTTTTGTTATGAGATTTGGGGGTTTTATGGTTGTTTGAGACCCAATTTGAGTTTGGGGCTTAGATATGTTGTCTCCACTTCAGATCTAGTGTTGGGATGGTCCAGTATGTCGTAAAGCATCAGATCTTGAGTAGTTGGTGAAGCCCTTTTGTCCTAAAACCTAGCCCTAGTGTGTTTTGAGCCTAAATATCTTTAGTTATATGTAAAGTTTGCAACTTTATGTGAGGATTGAGCTTTGGAAGTATGGATCTATGATTTGGAGCCCCTACATGGCTCGAAAAGCCATTGTATGGATGAAGAAAAGGAGCGACTCGGCGAGTCTGTTCTTGGACTCGGCGAGTTGGTTGAAGTTGGGCAGGAACTCGGCGAGTTGGAAGAACAACTCGGCGAGTCTGTTGAAGATTGCCTTGGACTCGGCGAGTCTGTTCTTGGACTCGGCGAGTCAAGTCGTGAAACCCCAAACCCTTCGACTTGAGACTCGAATCAGTGAGTCGAGTGGAGACTCGGTGAGTAGGACAGGTTAGGACTCGGAAATCGGTGGACTCGGCAAGTCATGGACTGACTCGGCGAGTCGAGTCGCGAATGGAAGGACTCTGAGCATATGAACTCGGCGAGTCAGAAGGAAGACTCAGCGAGTAGGGGTGACCTGGAAGGTTGATTTTGAACAGGACTTTGACTTTGACCAGAATTGACTTAGTTGACTTTCGGGGGACAGTTAGACTAAGTGTTGCTTTGATATTGGTAGCTCGGGGATCTAGTGGAGCAAGAGTTCAGAGAGTTGCCGGGCAGCAGCTAGAGGGTTTATCAGCAAGTTCAGCTAGTGCAGGTGAGATTCCCTTTGTGTGAATGGGTCTAAGGCCACAATGTCGGCCCATGTAGTTATGAGTAGGAAGACCCGGGGGTTAGCCCTAGGCACAGTATGCTAGTATGATATTCATGACGAGGTCCAGTGTAGCGGGCGGGTGTCCAAGGAATGGTTTATATGATAGTTTATACTTATTGTCTATGTGATACATGTATGTGCCTGGTAGGGAGGTGAGTGTGAGCGAGGTCCCTTACCTCACCAATAGTAGAGTGTGGATGGTGTTCCACATCTAATTAGCATCAGAACAGGGGCGAGGCCCAAGTTAGGGAAATAGTGAGTATGGGCTGGGCCCGTATCTCACTACCAGTAGGAGTGTGGACAGGGTTCCATGACTCACCAGTTGCAGGACATGGGCGAGGCCCAAGATAGGCGAGGCCTTTAGAACAGGATTCGGTAGTGTATGTTTAGTTTGTATCTGTTGCGATATGTTTATGTGTTAGTATTTGTTGGCAGGCGAGGCCCAATGACAGGCGAGGCCTAAGTGAAACAGATCTGTATCCGAGCGGGGCTCGAAGCCAGGCGACGCCTGGAGCGGTGGGGTCGTTGTAGCGGGCGAGGCCTGAGGTAGGGGCGAGGCCCATAATAGCGGGCATGGCCCAGTATGTGTAGTTTGTGGATGTGCATGGTATGTGGTAGGTTGGGGAACTCACTAAGCTTCGTGCTTACGGTTTTCAGTTTTGGTTTCAGGTATTTCCGGTAGCGGAGGGAAGAGCTCGGGGTGATCTCATGGCACACACCATAGATTAGACAGCCTGTGAATGTTTTACTCTGATAACGCACATGTGTTTTGGAAATTAATACTCTGATTATGTTTTGGATTGATGATTTTGCCTTAAGTAATGTTTTATTAAAAGAAATTTTTACTCTTAAATTTTGGGACGTTAGAACGTCGTTTGTAATTTTGTTGGAGATGACACTTCCTTCGTCATCAAAAAACACTAGATTTCCAGTCCTTATAACCAATTAAGACACTCTTATTAGATTACGTTTTAGTCCTTCACATAGGCTACTCGATTAATAGTGAAATTTTCATTTGTAATTTTTATATAGCCTTTTATCATGCACTTATTATTATTGCTAAATTTCACTACTCCAACATTTGCAAGCTTTCAAAAATATCTAAGACACTCCTTCCTTCCAGTCATGTTACATGAGCAAACACCATCAATACACCATCAATATACAAAAATTTTGTTTTAATTTGTAAATAAAACCATACTAATCCACACCATCTCATAAAAGCATAAGTGATAATATCTCAAAACATCATACCCAAAACACTGTATCAAAATCACATGTCCAAATATCAGAGTAAATCATCCCAGGCTAAACGTTGTGGTGTGTGTGATGCAGTCGTCCCGAGCTCTTCCCCTTACCAGCGGAAGTACCTAAAACCAAAACTGAAAATTTTAAGCACGAAGCTTAGTGAGTGTCCCCAAACTACCACATACCATACACATAATCACATAATAACATACATTGGGCCTAGCCTGCTACATCGGTCCCTGCCCGAAAACAGACCGTAGTCCGGCATTGGGCCCCGCCCGGCATCAGACCAATGTCTGGTTGTTAGATGCATTTTATATGCATCTTTTAGCACAATTTCCTCAGTATTTTGTCATAAAATGCTAACTAACTCTTGATTATTATTATGTATTGTGTGTTTCGTGATTGTTTTGTAGAATGCATGTACTGCTCACGTTTTTTATGATACTTCAGGGTAATTTAGAGCACATGGATGATTATGCGAGTTTGGGAAGCATTAATGGATGCTTTGGAGCTTAACTGGAGTCTAGACTAAGGAAGGGTGTCGATGAATGATCAAGAACTACTTGGAAGGAGGAACGATGATCAAAAAGTCAAGAAAATGAAAACACGCGATCACATGTTGTCCCTACGCGATCACAACTTTGTATTTACGATCGCAGGTTTGGTCGCAGCTTCGCTTCGGAGTTTTTTCATGCCAAAAATTGTGGAAACCCACTTCATGCGATCCCAGGTTGTCCCTATGTAATCGCAGCTTGGCCAAAATACATTGAAATGGTATCATACTTAATTTAAAAGGCCTGTGACGGGTTTTCGGTAATACATGCGATCGTAAGTAGTCCTTATGCGATCGCATGGATGACGTTTTTACAGCAGGATGTATAAATAGAGCCACAGACGTGTCTAGTAACCCTAATTTTGTCGATTCCTGGTGATTCTAAGGCGATTTTCAGAGACTTTCAAGTAAAGAACGCAGAGTCGAAGGAGACGATTCAATTTCTTCTCATTGTTTAGTAAGATTTATTGTTTAGACTCTATTTTTACTGTTTGTAATTCCTTTTTAGCCATGTCAGGATTAAAATAAGATTTCAGTTTCGCAAAGACATAATCTTTTCGTATGATTAATAATTAGGCACTATGTTTGACTGTGATTACTATTTAGTTTGATCAATTTTGTGTTAAAATGAATGTTTGATTTTGACTTCAATTTCTGTTGGCCACTTAAATTGTTTGTGGAACATTCTGGTTATCGAATTGTTTAGATCAGTAATTGTCTAGATTAATTTGTACAAAGTAAAAAATATTGGATTAATTCTGTGTTTAGGGTTAACTCTAATATGAATTGGTCAAACAAGTTTTTCGCCTTCGAGCTTATGAGAGCTATTGGACTTTACTGGGAAATAACACTGTGGTTAATGCAACTTTTCTTTGTTAATCAAGAGCTTGTTTGGTTAATTTGGTAAAAAGTTAGGCTTAATTTAGAGAGCTCCTTTTGATTAAAAAAATTGTAATAGAGTTCATTAGAGCATGTTAATGAACTTCAGTACTAGTTTGAATAGGTGCACTGTCAAATATTGTGTTGAAGGTTAATTATATATCAGGGGAGTCACCGCGAAACTGAATTTTTTTTCTCTTATTTGAATTTTCACAGTCTTAAAAATCAATTATACTTTTATCATTTTCGATTTTTATTAGTTTAAATTTTCAGAAATAACCCCCCCCCCCTGTTATGTTTTATTCGTTTGTCAAGAATTAGTTTGTGCCTTACGCAAAGAGGCGAAGACTTTAGGACGTGTCCCTGAGGATCCGAACCTGCTTACCAGTACTACCTGTTAGTGCAAAAGAGCAGTCTTATTTATACTTTTATTTCTTTATATCGTGCACGACATCGGTTTTAACACCGGTATACATGTAACATATCAGTAAAGCATATAATATAAACACATAACATAAGCATATAAACATTCATTAGGCTTGCCCTGACTTCGGACCGAAGCCTGGAACATATAAACATAACAGATAAGCTAAACATTCATTGAGCTTGCCCCAGCATCGGACTGAAGCCCGGAACATATAAACAAACACATGCATGAATCACGAAGACATCAAGTATACAAACATTCCCCAGGCTTTCCCTGACATCGGACCGAAGACAGGAAACATATAAACTACATTGGACTATCCCCGGCATCGGACGGAAGTCTGACATATGCTAACTTAAATAAATGGGCCGGCATTGGTTCCTTCAACCCGTTCCTAGTGGAGGAAAACTTACCTTACAAAGCTGGATGTTGAACCACTCGGTAACGAATCTCTATCGGCTGCTCCCGCGACTCTTGTCTATCATTATCACAATAACACTTAGTCAAAATCCAATGATCCATCTTAGGGTAAAATGACTATTTTACGCCTGGTCAAATTCAACATTCTAGGTTGACTTAACTCGCCGAATTGATCCATCAACTCGCTGAGTACCATAAATCAGAAGCCCTGAAATCGCGATCCAACTTGTCGAGTCATTCTTCTGACCAGTCGAGTTCCCTTGCTACTCATAGTCGTGATAAAGTGAGTCAACTCGTCGAGTCCCTCCTCAGAATCGTCGAGTTCTACCATATTCAGAATCAGGACAAATCGACTCAACTCGTCTAGTTCCTCTATGGACTCGACGAGTTCCTCAGTCTATTTGCGCCATCTTAATGGATTAAGCCCCTACTCTTCAGATCTAAGTTTCATGCTTCTCACATACATTGAAAATGTCCTTTTATGAGTTAAGTTTCAAACTTTACCTGTTAATACCTTTACTTAATGGTTTTAGCTCAAAACCTAACTCTTTAGGACCTAGATCTTGGTCCACAAGCCATCCATACTCCAAAATAAAGCCTACAAGCAGATATCTAGACCCTAAACACTACATGAACTCATAAAGCTTCCACCTTTCACTCCATGCATGGCCTTTTGGAGCTTAAAAGGCCAAAATGACATCCTATGGCTTGCATGGGGCTTCAATGGTCATAAAGTTTGCACCTATACGCCATGAAAGCTATCCATGATTCTAGATTTGATGGTTCACTCACTTGGGACTTCCATATCCCAAAGGTCAAGCTTCTTGGACCAAAAACCCAATAAGATGATGATAAAGAGATCTAAGTGTTGGATTAGTATCTAAGTCCATAACTATTTTGGTATGTACTTGACCCGATGGTGCATGGTCCTTTTGGGTTTCCTTCACCAAAGCAACTTGATAGGATGAATTATGGAGAGAAATGATTAAATATGATTTATTAATATATTATGGGAATAATATATTAAAGGAGAAATCATATTTTTTAATTAATATTAGTCAATAATTAATTGGTAATTAGTTTTGTGACTAAAAGAGATTAATTAAACTTAAGGGACTGGAATTCTAACTATAAGATAATTGCAATATGGGCTATGGATTGTCTTAAATTAAGGAGTGGACGAATTCTATGGGGAAACCCATGGGGAAATCGTCCAAGGCCTTAATTAAAGGAGTCCATGGGTTGCTTAGGGCTTAAGCACTCAATTTAAGGTTTCCTTGTTAGATAACCCTAATAGCCTCCTATATGTATAGATCCCTTATGACCCAAAAACGTGGCTAAGCTTCCTTCTAGGGTTTCACACATTTTAGGGCAGCCTCCATCCTCTCTCATCTTCATCCTCTTGATCTTGGTGTTTGTGAACCATTAGAGGAGTGACATTTGTGACTCTAAGCTTTCTAAAGTCAATATAAGGAGGAATTGGGATTGTTATTGCTACATAACAATCAAGGTAATATCTTAAGCCCATTCTTATTTTAATATGATTACTTGTATGCTAGAATTAGGGTTTATAGTCTTGGATAACTTGCATGTACAATAGAGAAACCTAGATCCAAGCATTAGGGTTTGTATGAGCACATAGGATGTTCTTATGACCAAAACCCATCAGTGGTATCAGAGCCAAGATTGGTTTCTATTGTATTGATGCTTTGTTGTTGAAAAAAAAATTCGATTTTTGTGTTTCTGGGGGCTGAACTCGCCGAGTTCATGCTAACTCGACGAGTCTATGCCTGACTCGACGAGTCGGCTGGTTAGATGGAGGGAAAACCAGGATTTCTTGCTGTTTTTGCTTAAGGATAGTTACCTTATCATATTAGATTAATATAAATCCGATTTTGTGATATATTTGACTATATTCTTGATCTAATTGAAGATATTTATCAATTAATAAAATATTTGTTTCCTTATGTGATAATTGATTAATTATTTTGATTAAATTGGTAAATTGTTTTGCAAGAAATCATTAAATAAATCAAGTATGGATAATTATGTGATTAAATGTTAATTTAGATTATTTGTTATTTGATACTTGTGCTTTGAAAAGTTTCATATTTTCCCCTTTAGGTTTTATAGTTTAAATTTGAACCCAAAAGTTTTGTTGTTTCGAAATTTAAATAGTTAAAACCCTAATGTTTTGAAAAAGGTTTCAAAACTTGCCCTCAAGTTTTGGAATTTAAAATTTTGGATTAATAGTTTAATTTGATGTATATTTAAATTCTAAACCCTAATGTTTTTAAAAAGGTTTCAAAACTTGCCCTCAAGTTTTGGAATTTAAAAGTTGATTAAAGGTTTAATTAGGAATGTTAAATTCTAAAAGCCTAGTATTGTTTTGAATAGTTCAAATCACACCCTTATGGTTTTATTAATTAATTAAGGTGTATAATTAAAAGAGGTTTAATAAATCCATAAAAGTTTAGGTTTACAATTTAAATGAATTAAAAGTATAACTGTTAAATTAGACCACTTAGTATTTTAAAAGTGTAAAATACACCCTATACTATATATAACATTAAAAGTCTAACATTATATATATGTATGAGTAAAATTCAGTCTTACCGTTAGTAGGCCTCATTCACAAAGCTAGTCTATAAGGGGTGTTTAAGGAAATTGCCTATAAAATGGCGATTGAATGGGTATCCACTCTTACCCACCGCAGTCTTGACTAGTGGAGGGTTGTTAGCCGAACGGGTAGGATAGGAAGAAACCTTCCATTATAAGTATAATGAAATAAAAAAGTAACTAAATGTTTTCAAATTCCCAATCTTATTTACTTAGGCAAAAGTGAATTGATGCAATTCCATGAAATTACACTTTGTGCCCTTACGAAGACGTTAGTGGAGTGTGTGTGGTTTACCGACACACTAAATGGTTCTAAGCAAAGGTAGCAAAGGGTGACTCAATGTTTGTCATAGTTCGGTGGAACGTGTGTGGTTTACCGGCACATCGAATAGGTGACTGTAACATGTGAGGGCACCATGTAAGTTTGCATGGTTATTCACACCCGCTTTGTGATCCTCGGCATCCCAGTCACAAACTAGAGGAGCATATCGAGATTTAAACATGCCATTGAAAGTTCAATGAATCTCAAAGGATCTAGGAGTTTTCATAGATTTAAAACTTAAAATTTTTTTCGTTTTTCATGGTGGAAATTAGTGAATCGTCATTCACTTACCTTCAAATATTCTACAATTAGGGTTACGACATCCCTCTCCTGAGTTGTGGAATATTGTGTTGGGTCCTAGCCTTAGTATTTCATTTGGGTGATTTACTAAGGACTCAATCTATCAACTAACTTGAATTCGTTATTCTCCCGTTTTTGTAGATGTAAAACTTCGACAACTATGGTCTTCCTAAATCCCGTGGAACAAGCATTCTACATGAAGATGATATTCCACGATTCGATCGAGGAACAAGAGATCATGCTTCTCTTCCTCTGCCTCCTCCAATTATTCTCCCTAACCTACAAGTTCGAAGGCTTGAAAAGTTCAAGCTCACTCAAGCCCTTTTGGCAAGTAAACATAAAGAAGGCAAGCCGGTGTGTGCACACATCCTAGGGATGAAGTCACACATTGATAGGTTAAGAATGTTGGGATCCGTTGTCTGTGAGGAGATGGCTGTTGATTGGGTTCTTCAGTCACTTCCTAACTCGTATAGTGAGTTCGTAAGAGAGTACTATATGATGAACCACGACGTGACCCTTATAGATCTCACTTATATGCTTACTGCTGCTGAATCATCAATGGTTTGGCGCAATAGAAAAGCAAAGTTGATTGGTGAATCTACCTTCAAGACCTCTATGGATATAGACAATGTCAACGAAAGACATGCCATGATCGAAAAGTTTGATCATAAGAGAAAGGCAATGTCTGAAGTAGTTCCATGTCCTGTTCTAAAAGAGTCAATTTTCTTTTATTGCCAAGAGAAGGGGCATTGGAGACGAAGCTGCCCTATTTATCTAAGAGGTCTAAGAGATGGGAGAGTCAAAACGTATGGCTCTGCTTTAGGTCAAATCCATTGACTAACTCTTTTAAGCTCTTATTCTAGATTCTTAATACATAATGTGATAAGATTACAATTGATGTTTTGTAGAATCAAAGAAAATAGAGGAAGCTTAAGGGAAGAAGCGAGCAGAATCTAACCGTGAAGGAATGGATTTCGATCGCATTACTTGAAAGATTAGATTCTTAAGCTACTACTTAGAGTTAGAATTAGAAATATGTATTAGCATAGTTTTTCAATGAATTGCATTGTAAGGACAAATTTTTCCGCAATAAAATAGATTTTGATTTTTATACTATTAATTTATCCTTGCAATGGCATATATGAAAAATTGATGTTTGGATGTTTCTATTATTAGCAATAATGGATTTCATTCTTAGTTATGGAAATGTTGAAAATTTACCAAATAAGGAGAGTTTCTCATCGCCCAAGTTTCAATTGGACAGAAACTTGGAATCATGCAACTTGGTTGCACGATGAATCAGAAATTTCATATTTGGAAATTAGACTAATTCATTGACAAAGTGTCAAGTGAAGGACTAGGAGATCAAGTACACAAAGTTGCGTATTGATCAAGTCCACCATAAGAGTAACCAAGATATTTGTCATGATTTACTAAAGGTTTAGTAAATATGATTCTACTTATAAGATTAAGTGTAATTGTGAATTAATTAAAAAGGTTTAAATAAATAACAAAACGAATAAGAAGAATCAAGAAGGCAGAAAGATAAAAGTTTCTCCATTCTAAGAAGAAGGGAGAGTAGCTTTTATGCTTTATGATAAGTCTTAATGATTAAGCACCATATCTCAATTGATCCTCTAAGTAAATCTTAGCACAATTGTATGTTTAAGAAGAGGAATCAAGGATTGAAGAAATGGTTAAATCAAGAAGTCTATCATACTTCATTCCAATAACAAGTCTTAAAGTTAAGATTGTGACAATGAGTGAAAAGTATTAAAGGTTTATAACATTCATCAAATGTGGAAAGTTGTGACGTCTTGAATAAGACAAAGACCAACTAGGACCAATTTATGAAGTGTTTTGATAAAAGCTACACTAACTCTTGAATATTTGTTTGTCAAGAAATGGTTATTGACAAGAAAATCTTATATGTCAAGGAGTCAGTGGGAGTCTTAATGGTCTTGAAAGGTTTCAAGAACAAATCAAATAAACCTTATCGATCATCATTAGCACACGAGTTGAGGTTTACAACCTATCGTGTTGACATTATTTATGTGTTGTTCCAATTGAGTTAATTATGCATGTGAGTTCTATGAGTTCTCATTTTGAGCACATAAAAGGCAAGGCACCTTATTCAATGAAAGGTACATTGATAGGAAAGGGTGAGCTGCTTAACTACTTGGAAGACATGGTGGGAAGCTATGCTACCATAAGGCAAGAAATCAAGATTAAGAAAGTTCGGTCCATATGAGTTCGAATTTGTCGTAAACTTTGGTTTTAACAAATTCACATGGATAGGAACACATACACCGTTTTAAATCTAAGTGTCATAAGATTTCCTCCTTCATGAAAGTGATTGCGAGGAAATGCTTTCACTAAGAAAGATTTTAAGAAGATAGTGATTGTAAAATTGCATTCTCGAATTCGATTATGGTTACGGTATCCCTTTCCATAATTTGAATTGTGAGGTTTGGCAATTAGTCTTAATTGTTTAGACAAACATATGAACTATCTAAGGAAAAAGTGTATAAGAAGCCTTGATAAAAGATTATCAAAGCACTAAGTATTAGAAACATGAACTTAAGAAATTCAATAAGTATTGTTTTTCTGAAAGTTAAGATGTTTATGAATACATGTCGAAGCTAGTGGGAGCATAAGTGTTATGTTTTATAATAATCATCATGATAGTGGGAGCGTAAATATTATGATTGTATGATTATTAAGGCACATATTGCAAGTTGGCAATATTAATTATAGAAAACAAGAGTTGTACCTTGCAAAGTCGTAAGGGTTGTAAAGTTGTTTTGCTATAATTAAGGGAGAGAATATTATGCTTCATTTCAAATCTAAAGGCTTAGGTTGAGAAATGTTAATAAATTTAGTCAAAGGTACATAGTGTGTTCTTAAAATTTCGATTATGATTACGGCATTCCTCTTCACAATTCGAATTTTGAGAACATAGCAAATAAAACATTATGCGTCGTGTCCCATACGCTTCGGGTATAGGATCGATTGCAAATGCTTTAATATTTGACCATTCTAAAATTTTCCAAATGTCTAGCAAATTTAGAGGGAAAAGGGACTAGAATCGGTTTTGACTAAAATAATTAAACAACTATCAATGGACAATCCAAAGTTCGACGAGGATTGGTTGCTTGTGAGTAGTTGGAAGCATGGTATTGAATGGACCATATCGACATTATTGTGAATAGAAAAGATTCTATTAAGATTGAGTTGTCATATGGAAAATATGGAAATGTTTCCATATTGGATGGACCATATCGACATTATTATGAATAGATAAGATTCTATTAAGAATAAGTTGTCATATGGAAAATATGGAAATGTATCCATATTGGAGATTGAATATTGAAAAATCTATGA
Organism: Lactuca sativa; assembly: GCF_002870075.4. Taxonomy (NCBI): domain Eukaryota; kingdom Viridiplantae; phylum Streptophyta; class Magnoliopsida; order Asterales; family Asteraceae; genus Lactuca; species Lactuca sativa. Next base: position 85,711,670 of record NC_056631.2, on the reverse strand, counting down.
CTAGATTAGAAACTTTTATGCAAAAGGATGTTCAAAGGAATGTACTTTGAGTGAGAGACATCATATCTAAGGAATTGTCTTGTAACAATCTCCGATAGAGGACTTTGTAATATCATTGGCAATAGTCTTTGTGACTTTGGTGCAGTGACATTACGAAAGGATCGTTGCATAGAATGTTAGAATCTAGCATATTCTATAAGTAGAAAGAATTTGATATTCTTTCACGTATGAATAAGGATTTGGAGTTGTGAAATGAGAATGATTGGAAATGTGCTCAATTTGGTCTATTTCACAAAGTAAGAACCATAGGTAAACATTCTGTGCATGCTAAGAGCATGGGACAAGTGTAATAATTCAAGTAAGAAGTTGATTACCCGAAACAACAAATAATGAGTAATCGATATGGTGATAAATAAAAGGTGTTTTATTCATGCTCAAAGGTTTGAGGCCATATGGGATTAGTATTATTCTTGTGTTTCACTTTGCATGTTTTGACTTCCTGAATAATTTAATTGGTTTAGAACAGTTAAATTATTCGAACGGGCCATAGTCGTTCATATGTTGGAAGTAGGTATGAATAAAGACTGTCATGAATTGGTGTGTGGATTGTCTAAAGAGTATTAGACATAAGCAAATGTTTGCTGCAACGTTCATGAGTGCTTATGAATATGAATTTGAGCATTGGACTAAACCCACGCTCACTTGGATCACTCCATGAATTGTATCATGAGTGATTGGTGAGACGATAACATCTTATATTCTTGAAACTGAGATGTGTGAGTTGTATCTTGCAAATTGGTTGCACATTGATAATATGTAAACACACTAGTAACTTGGTGTTATAAAACATATTGTTGTGTGTGATTCGGTGAGTGAGTGCAAGAAAGCATTGTATCAAAGTTTATCCGTTCCTTTTATTCAAAGTAGGATAAAAGCGATATCTTTGGGCCCATCGATGATTTAGTGATGACAAACGTAAATGCTCGGCCGGGCTAGGGCTAATTTGATTTGTTCAATTAGTCAGTCGTCATAAATCGGAAGTCGAGGTATAGTACAAAGAGAATGATTTGAAATCATATCTCATATGATATCTAGAATGGAGGAATATATGATCCCTTATCTAAAGGACACGCGTATCTGATATGATCAGAGTTGACAGCGGCTTTGGAAAGCTACGATTGCAGATCAGGATCTGAAGTCATACGCATAATAGTTATTAGACTTATCCAAGTGGGAGACTGTTGGATTAGTATCTAAGTCCATAACTATTTTGGTATGTACTTGACCCGATGGTGCATGGTCCTTTTGGGTTGCCTTCACCAAAGCAACTTGATAGGATGAATTATGGAGAGAAAGGATTAAATATGATTTATTAATATATTATGGGAATAATATATTAAAGGAGAACTCATATTGTTTAATTAATATTAGTCAATAATTAATTGGTAATTAGTTTTGTGACTAAAAGAGATTAGTTAAACTTAAGGGACTGAAATTGTAATTATAAGATAATTGCAATATGGGCTATGGATTGTCTTAAATTAAGGAGTGGACGAACTCTATGGGGAAACCCATGGGGAAATCATCCAAGGCCTTAATTAAAGGAGTCCATGGGTTGCTTAGGGCTTAAGCACTCAATTTAGGGTTTCCTTGTTAGATAACCCTAATAGCCTCCTATATATATAGATCCCTTATGACCCAAAAACGTGGCTAAGCTTCCTTCTAGGGTTTCACATGTTTTAGGGCAGCCTCCATCCTCTCTCCTCTTCATCCTCTTGCTCTTGGTGTTTATGAACCATTAGAGGAGTGACATTTGGGACTCTAAGCTTTCTAAAGTCAATACAAGGTGGAATTGGGATTGTTATTGCTACATAACAATCAAGGTAATATCTTAAGCCCATTCTTATGTTAATATGATTACTTGTATGCTAGAATTAGGGTTTATAGTCTTGGATAACTTGCATGTACAATAGAGAAACCTAGATCCAAGCGTTAGGGTTTGTATGAGCACATAGGATGTTCTTATGACCAAAACCCATCACTAAGAAGCTACTAAGCATGTTTAAGACTTGCTTAATAGAAAATGATGATGAAGAAATGAAGTCTCTGGATCTACTATCTTCTTCTTGAATCCCTAAGCTTCTCCTTCCTTTACAAGCTTCAAAACACACAAAGTTTGACTAAAAACGGATAACAAGCTTAGAATTGCATTAGGGTTTATGAATCTTGGGTTTGGGACTTGGAGGCTGGAAATAAGGCCAGCAACTGGAAATTAGGATGCTTAAATAGGGTGCAAAACCCCAAAATTAGGGTTTCATTATGCAGCCCTACTCGTCGAGTTGAGGGCTCTTGACTCGTCGAGTAGGCTGCTTAAAAACCGCGTTCCTTCTGGTTTCTACTCGACGAGTTTGGGGCTCCTAACTCGTTGAGTTGCTCTACAAAAATGAATAAATTATAATTTAAATGCATACCAGGAACCAGGCGTTGCAATTTCCCCCCACTTTTCTTAGACTTCGTCCTCAAAGTCTGCTGCATCGGGAAACAACTATGTGGTATTGCTCCCTCATTTCCTCCTCGGGATCCCAAGTCCAGTTCAAGCCCTTCTAGTGTTGCCACTGCACCTTCACCAGCTCCACCCTCTTGTTCCTCAGCTCCTTCGGCTTCTTGTCGAGAATAGGAACTGGTCTATCTATGTAGTTCAGGCTGTCATCAACCTAAATATCCTCTAAAGGAAAAATCGTTGAATCATCCACCAAGCATTTCCGCAGCTGAGAAATATGGAAAGTGTTGTGGATCTGGTTGAGCTCTGCTGGAAGATCGAAACATTAAGCAACTCAGCCCATCCGAGCCAAAACCCTGAACGAACCGATGTAATTGGGGGCTAACTTCCCCCGCCTCCTTCACCGGATGACACCTTTCCAAGGTGATACCTTCAGGAGAACCATATCGCCCACCTGAAAACTCCAAGTCTGAACGGTGGTTGTCGACATAGCTTTTCTATCGACTCAGTGCAATCTGGAGCCTTCTCCGGACCTACTGGATCCTATCAGTAGTCTTGAGTACTACCTTAGTACTCCCCATGAATTTTTGACCGACCTCGCCCCAACAGATTGGGGTCATACACTTCCTACGCTAGAGCATATCAAAAGGAGGTCGGTCTATGATGGCGTAGTAACTGCTGTTATACGAAAATTCCGCTAACGGAACATATGTATCTCAACTGCCACCAAAATCCAAAACACATGCACGTAGCATGTCCTCAAGGGTTTGTATCGTCCTCTCGCTCAGTCCATCCATCTGAGGGTGGAAAGCGGTTCTGAAGTGGAGACGAGTACCCATCTTATCATGAAACCGCTTCCAAAATCTGGAAGTAAAACGAACATCTCGGTCTGACACCACCGAAACGGGCACTTCATGACGTGTCACCACCTCGCGAACGTAGATCTCAGCTAGCTTCTCAGACGATATACTCTCCTGGATCGGGATAAAATGAGCAATCTTGGTCAACCGATCCATGATGACCCATATCAAATCTACTCCATGTGTGGTCCCGGGAAGTTTGGTGATCAAATCCATGGTGATGTCCACCCATTTCCACACGAGAATATCCAACGACTGCATCTTACCGTGAGGTCGCTGGTGCTCGTCTTTGACCATCCTGGAGGTCAAGCACCGCTCCAGATACCATGCTACATCCCGCTTCATGCATGGCCACCAGTAATCAGGGCGAAGATCCCGGTACATCTTCGTCTCCCCAGGATGGATGGAGAACCTCGACTTGTGGGTCTCATCCATCAGAATCTGTCGTACTCTACTCCAATACGGAACCTATACCCTCCCAACCAAGGTCAAAAATTCGTGGTTGTCATAGTCAAATGAGGCCACTGTTGGAATAGTGTCTAAGGCTGCAACTATATTAGGCAAGTATTTGACCCGATTGTGCATGGTCCTTTTGGGTTGCCTTCACCATAGCAACTTGATAGGATGATTTATTATGAGAGAATAGATATTATTAATATATTATGAGAATAATATAAGGAATAATAATATTGTTATTTGATTAATATAAGTCATAGATTAATTATTATTAATTTGGTGACTTAAAGAGATTAATTAAATAAGAGAGTATAAACTGTCAATTGTTTGATAGTTACACTTTGGGCTGTAAATCCTTATTGGATAGAGGATGGACAAATTCTAGGGCTTGGGATAGCCTCAAATTCGTCCAAGGCTTATCATGGAAAGGATTTGGATTGCTTTAAGGAAAGATTATCCAACTAGGGTTTAAGGGTGAAACCCTAGGAGCCTTACAAGTATTAATAGACCCCTAGGGCAAGGGAAATCGGCACCTCTGCTAAAACAAAGATCCCCTCGCCGATTTCTAATCCCTCTCCTCTCTCTCAAATCATCCTCCTTGCTAGTTGGTGATTGTAAGCCATTAGAGGAGTGACAATTGTGACTCTAGAGCTCCAAGACAACAAGATCAAAAACAAGAGATTCAAAGGTAAACTTCTAGATCTGATTTTGTATTGTTCTTATACCTAATTAGTCATTAGAAGTCTTGGATTCAAAGCATGTTTAATTAGAGAAACCCAGATCCAAGAATTAAGGTTTGCATGTGCACATAGGAATGCTCATATGGCTAAAACCCATCAGTGGTATCAGAGCCTAGATTGGTTTCTATTAAATTTTTGCTTGCTTGTTTGAATCTTGCTTGAAAAATTCGATTTTTATGTTTCTGAGTCATGGACTCGGCGAGTCCCATAGTGGACTCGGCGAGTTGGCTTGACTCGGCGAGTCCCTTGGTGCACTCGGCGAATCCAAGCGTCAGGAAGGGCCAGATTCGGGATTTTTTGATATTTATCTTATGGAAACTTGCCTTTATCATATTAGATCAACCCTAATCCGATTTTTTGATATATATGACTATGATCTTGATCTAATTAAAGATATTTATCAACTAATAAAATATTTAATTTCCTTATGTGATAATTAATTAATTATTTTGATTAAATTGGTAATTATCTTGCAAGAAATCATTAAATAAATCAAATATGGATAATTATGGAATTAATTGTTAATTGAGATTATTTGTTATTTGATCCTCCATGTTTTAAATGTTTAAAACTCGTCCTCAAGTTTTGAAATTTATGTTTTATGATTAAAAGTTTTAATTTAGAAAATTTAAATTTCAAACCCTAGAATTTTGCAAGTTTAAAATACAACCCTATACTAATATAATATTACAAGATTAATATATATATATATATATATATATATATATATATATATATATATATATATATATATAACTAAAATGTTAGTCTTACCGTTAGTAGGCCTCATTCACGAAGCCGATCTATAAGGTGGGTATAAGGTTGCGGCCTTTAAAATGGTGCTTAATGGGTGTACACTCACACCCACCGCTTGCTTGATCGGTGGAGGGTCGTTAGCCGAATGGGTAGGATAGGGCAACCTCATCCTCTCATTAAAAGTATAATATGAAATACAAAGTAACTACATGTTTTTAAAATTTCCCAATCTTAGTTACTTTAGGAAAAATGAATTGATGCAATCCCATGAAATTACACTTTGCACCCTTGCTAAGAAGTTAGTGGAGCGTGTGTGGTTTACCGGCACACTAATTGGTTCTAAGCGAAGGTGGCAAAGGGTGATTCATTGTTTATCATAGTTCGATGGAGTGTGTGTGGTTTACCGGCACGTCGAATAGGTGATCGTTACAATGAAGGCACCATGTGAGTTTGCATGGTAATTCACACCCGCTTTGTGATCCTCGGTATCCCAGTCACAAACACGAGGGGCATATCGAGATTTAAACATGCCATTGAAATGTTTCAATGAATCTCATCTAAACCTAGGAATTCTCAAATTCATTTAGAACTTAAAGTTAGGTTTTCATGGTGGAGAATTAGTGAATCGTCATTCACTTACCTTCATATTGTTTGCATGTTAGATTACGGCATCCCTTTTCTAATATGTAAATATTGTTGTTGGATCCTAGCCCTAATTTTTCTTATTGGGTGATAATTAGGGATTCATATTCTAATCTATCTTTGTCCTTTCTATTTGTAGATGTCGAACGCGAACAACGCTGCTGCTAGTTCTTTCACATTGATGAGCCTTTGTCAAAAGGTCACTTTCGATGGAACGAACATTAGCGAATGGATAAGACACATTCGCACTATTGCTCTCTATGAGGATAAGGAGTATGTCCTCGAAGAAAAGCTTGAGAAAATCAACCCTGAAATCGCTAATCCGGCTGAAATGACCGCATGGGGAACAGAAGATCGTCGCTTGTGACCTTCGTTGATTAGCCTATTGCTCTCTATGAGGATAAGGAGTATGTCCGAATTTCAGCCGGATTAGCGATTTCAGGGTTGATTAGCCACTACCACATTTGTTCTAAAGTGCAGGGACTAAGAAGAAATAGGGATGTGGAGGCTGGAAGAATAAATCTAATCATGGGGAACAGAAGATCGTCGCTTGTGACCAAGATTGGAGTGTATTCTTTAGTGCTTAGGAATGGTTTAAGTTTAGATTTGAACAATTGTTGCTATTCGCCAGAAATGGCTAGAAACATCATTTCATTTCATGTTTTGTTTAGACAAGGTTTTAGATTTTCTTTTAATAATGAGAATGGTTCTATTTTGGCTTATCTAAATGGTGTCTTTTATTTTGAAGCTATACCATGTAATGGAATTTATGAAACTGTTATGATTGTTGATAACTTAGGAAATGATGTTTTGAACATAGATTCTTCCAATAGTATGGATAGAGCATCCTTGTGGCATTGTCGTCTTGGACATGTCAACAAGAAACGCATAGGCCAACTCTAAAAGGATGGAGTCTTGGAGTCATTCGACCTTAGGGAAGATGACACATGCGAATCTTGTTTACTCGGAAAAATGACTAAGTCACCCTTCACAAGTACGTGTGAAAGGGGTGAGGGTCTATTGGACCTAATACATACCGATGTATGTGGACCGTTTAGATCAACCACGAAGGATGGAAACCGCTTCTACGTGACTTTTACCAATGACTACAGTAGATATGGGTATATCTATTTAATCAAGCAAAAGTCAGAAACTTTTGAAAAGTTCAAAGAGTTCAAGAATGAAGTGGAGAATCAATTGGGTAGGAAAATCAAGATGCTTTGATCCGATCGAGGAGGAGAGTACCTAAGTCTTGAGTTCCACGATTATCTCAAGGAGTGTGGAATAGTTTCACAATTGATGCCACCTAGGACACCACAATTGAATGGTGTGGCAGAAAGGCGTAATCGAACATTGTTGGACATGGTTCGCTCTATGATGAGTCGTGCTTCACTATCAATCTCTTTTTGGGGGTATGCCTTAGAGACGGCCGCCCATATCCTTAACTGAGTCCCTACTAAGAAGGTTGCCAAAACACCTCACGAGATGTGGACAGGGAAAGCTGCCTCGTTGGCAGATATCAAGGTTTGGGGTTGCGAGGCTTTCGTAAGACGAGATACTCACGACAAGCTCGAACCTCGTAGTGAGCGATGTATTTTCATCGGCTACCCACAGAAATCCCTTGGGTATCTCTTCTATAGACCGAAGGACAATGTTGTCTTTGTTGCGAGGGGAGGAGTTTTCCGAGAGCGAGAACTCATAGGCCAAGGAGACAGTGGGAGACAAATCGAGCTTGAAGAGATTCAAGAGTCGATAGATGAAGGAACCTCTACCGCTGGCACTCAACCTGAGGAGGAAACTCCGGTTGAACCGATCGACGAGTCCTTACCTCTTAGACGTTCCGATAGAGTTAGAGTTCAACCCCAGTTTTATGGTTTTCATATTACTACCGAAGGGGACACGTATATTAGTGATGGTACACTAATAAACCTTGATGAACCTAATAGCTATAAGAAAGCCATGGCAGGCCTGGAGTCTACGAAATGGAAAGAGGCAATGGATAGCGAGATCCAATCCATGTATGATAACCAAGTTTGGAATTTGGTTGATAATGTGCCCGGACATAAGACCGTTGGGTGCAAATGGATCTTCAAGAAGAAGACCGACATGGATGGAAACGTACACACATATAAAGCGCGATTGGTCGCGAAGGGCTTTACTCAAACTCCCGGAGTTGACTATGATGAGACCTTCTCACCAGTTGCGAAGATAAAATCTATTAGAGTGATGCTAGCGATTCCCGCATTTCATGATTATGAGATTTGGCAAATAGATGTCAAAACCTCTTTCCTTAACGGGAAGTTGGCTGAGGATGTTTACATGGCTCAGCCAGAGGGGTTTGTGGAGCCGAAGCATCCGAATAGAGTGTATAAGCTTGAGAAGTCCATTTATGGACTTAAGCAAGCGTCTCGTAGATGGAATCTTTGCTTCGATGAGAAAGTCAAAGAGTTTGGATTTGTACGAAGCGAAGATGAATCATGTGTATATGTCAAAGCTAGTGGGAGTATAGTAAGCTTCCTCGTTCTATATGTTGATGACATATTACTCATAGGAAACGACATCCCGACTCTGCAGGAAGTTAAGTCCTGGCTCGGGAAGTGCTTTGCTATGAAGGACCTCGAAGAGGCTTCTTACATTTTGGGTATAAGGATAGTGAGAGAAAGAAGTAAGAGACTAATACGACTTAGTCAGAACACTTACCTAGAGAAGGTACTAAAACGTTTTAGTATGGAAAACTCGAAGAAGGGAGAATTACCGATACAAAGTAATGCCAAGTTGAGTAAGACTCAAAGTACGAGTACCGAAGCTGAAATAGCTGAAATGAGCCGAGTTCCATACGCTTCCGCAGTTGGCTCAATCATGTACACTATGACATGTACTCGCCCTGATGTAGCCTTTGCTTTGAGCATGGTTAGTAGATATCAAGGGAACCCTGGCAGAGCCCATTTGATTGCAGTGAAGAATATCCTTAAGTACCTTCGGAGGACGAAGGAATGGTTCTTAGTCCTCGGAGGGAGTGATGACTTAAAGGTGCGAGGGTATAGTGACACCAGCTTTCAGATCGACAGGGACAGCTACCGTTCGCAGTCGGGCTGGGTCTTTACCCTGAATGGAGGAGCAGTGACTTGGAAAAGTTCCAAGCAGGAAACCGTAGCTGATTCAATGTGCGAATCAGAGTACATTGCAGCGAGCGAAGCGTCGAAGGAGGCAATATGGTTGAAGAACTTCATTGGTGATCTTGGAGTTGTACCTACCATAGAGGAGCCCATGGAAATTTTCTGTGATAATGAAGGAGCAGTTGCCTTGACCAAGGAACCAAGGGATCATGGTAGATCTAGACATATCAACAGAAAATATCACTTTATTAGACATCGTGTAGAAGAAGGACAACTCGTAGTGAAGAGGATAACATCGGAAGATAACCTAGCAGATCCGCTTACAAAGGGACTGAGTAGGGTTAAGCACTTGCAGCATGCTAGGAGTATTGGGCTGAAGGATGATATTAGCATAGATTAGATAGTATTAGAAACGTGTAATAGATAAATGTAATTAACATTTGATGATTAAATAAAGGAGTTTTATTTATGAGTAATGTTACTGTCTTATGTCAATTGTTTAACTATTGTTTCATTTTGCATGTTTTGACTTCCAGAATAATTGAATTTATTAAGAATAATCGAATTATTCAAATTGTCCACAATCGTTCATATGTTGGAAGTAGATATGAATGAAGATTGTCGTGAATTGGTGCGTAGATTGTCTAAATGGTTTTAGACATAGCAAAAGATTGCTGCAACATTCATGAGTGCTTATGAACTGGTTTTGAGCATTGGAACAAACCCGCGCTTGCTGGAATCACTTTATGGAATATGATATAAAAGGGTGATCGCAAGACAATAATATCATATAGTCTTAAAACCTAGATATATGATTTGTTATTTGTTAATTGGTTGTACATTGATAATGCGAAAACGCATCAGTAACTCGGTGTTATAAAACACATTGTTGTGTATAGTTGATTAATGAATAAGTAAATGCATATAAGTCGAAGTTTATCTGTAACTTTTATCCTAAGAGGATAGAAGTGATATCTCGGCCGCTCGATGATTTGATTTGACTTATGTGCCAGGCCCGGTCAGAACTGAATTGATGTGTTCGATTAAGTTCTATGTCAAATAAATCGGAGATCGAGAAACCTAAATGCTTGACTAATCATTCCATAGAATTTTCAGCATGATATCTAACAGAGGACTGTACGATCCCTTATCTAAAGGACAAGATTGATTAGATCAGAGTTTTGTACTTGTACATATAGTTACTAGACTTATCCAAGTGGGAGACTGTTGGAATAGTGTCTAAGGCTGCAACTATATTAGGCAAGTATTTGACCCGATTGTGCATGGTCCTTTTGGGTTGTCTTCACCATAGCAACTTGGTAGGATGATTTATTATGAGAGAATAGATATTATTAATATATTATGAGAATAATATAAGGAATAATAATATTGTTATTTGATTAATATAAGTGATAGATTAATTATTATTAATTTGGTGACTTAAAGAGATTAATTAAATAAGAGAGTATAAACTGTCAATTGTTTGATAGTTACACTTTGGGCTGTAAATCCTTATTGGATAGAGGATGGACGGATTCTAGGGCTTGGGATAGCCTCAAATTTGTCCAAGGCTTATCATGGAAAGGATTTGAATTGCTTTAAGGAAAGATTATCCAACTAGGGTTTAAGGGTGAAACCCTAGGAGCCTTACAAGTATAAATAGACCCCTAGGGCAAGGGAAATCGGCACCTCTGCTAAAGCAAAGAACCCCTAGCCGATTTTTAATCCCTCTCCTCTCTCTCAAATCATCCTCCTTGCTAGTTGGTGTTTGTAAGCCATTAGAGGAGTGACAATTGTGACTCTAGAGCTCCATGACAACAAGATCAAAAACAAGAGATTCAAAGGTAAACTTCTAGATCTGATTTTGTATTGTTCTTATACCTAATTAGTCATTAGAAGTCTTGGATTCAAAGCATGTTTAATTAGAGAAACCTAGATCCAAGCATTGGGGTTTGCATGTGCACATAGGAATGTTCATATGGCTAAAACCCATCAGCCACTTGGCATATGATCCTCTCACACTTTCGGCGCTCCTCCTTCATACCCTTGAATTAAGCTTCTCGGATATGCTCCAGTAGCAGAGTAATCATTTTCATCCTCTGACATATGTCTAGAATTGGAGTCGCCACCGCCTTGCGGCTAAGAGCATCAGCCACCACATTGTCCTTCCCCGGGTAGTAAAGGATCTCACAGTCGTAATCCGTCACCACATCAAACCACCGATGCTGCCTCATGTTCAGATTCGGCTTATCCATGAGGTACCTCAAATTCTTGTGGTCCATATAAATAGTACAACAAAACCCATAGAGGTAATGCCACCAAATCTTGAGAACGTAAACCACAACCCCTAACTCCAAATCATATGTGGGGTAGTTCGCCTCATGAGGCTTCAACTGCCTCGAAGCGTATACTATCACATGACCCCGCTACATCAGTACCGCACCCATGCCTGTGATCGAAGAGTCACAGTAAACCACGAAGTCATTGACTCCCTCTGGCAAATTCAGAATCGGTGCGTCGCATAACCGTTGTCTGAGAGTCTCGAAGGCTGCCTGTTGCTCAGGCCCCCAGCGGAATGTCACCGACTTTTTGGTCATTCGGGTCAAAGGAACAACGATCTTGGAGAAATCCTGGATAAATCTCCAATAATAACCCTCTAGACCAAGGAAACTCCGAACCTCAATTGAAGACCTCGGAACCTCCCACTGCATCATAGCCTCTATCTTGGCTGGATCGCCCAGAATACCCTTCTGGTTGATAAGTTGCCCCAGAAACTGCACCTCGCGCAACCAAAACTCACACTTGGAGAACTTTGCAAAAAGTCTTTACCTCTTCAATGTATCCAACACATCCCTCAGGTGCTCCTCATGCTGCTCCTGAGTCTTGGAATAAACCATGATGTCATCAATGAAGACTATCATAGACCACTCCAGCATCGGCTTGCACACGCGGTTCATGAGATCCATGAACACGGCTACAACATTGGTGAGCCCAAACGATATCACCACGAACTCATAGTGACCATAGCGAGTCCGAAAGGCTATCTTCGCCACATCGTCATCCCTGAATCGCATTTGGTGGTAGCCCGATCGCAGATCAATCTTGGAGAACAAAGATGCACCCTGCAGCTGGTCAAACAAATCATCGATCCTTGGGAGGGGATGATGGTTCTTCACCGTTACCATATTCAGTTCCCAGTAGTTTACGCACATCCGATGTGATCCATGCTTCTTCTTCACAAAAAGGATCGGGGCTTCCCATGACGAACTGCTCGGCCTGATAAATCCCGTGTTTAACAGCTCTTGCAGCTATGTAGACAACTCCTGCATCTCGGAAGGAGCCAATCGAGATGGTGCCTTGGCTATTGGAGCCGCACCAGGGACTAGATCAATCCTGAACTCAACCTGTATCTCCAGAGGTATCCCAGGAAAACCTTATGGGAATACGTCTGGGTGCTCTCGCACGATCGGTATGTCGTCCAATGTTGCCTTACCCTTATCTCAGGTATCCATAACATATGTGACATAACCCATGCAACCCTGTTGAAGGTAGCGCCTCGTTCTTGCTGTTGAACATAGAGTCGGTCCACCTTGCGGCCTCTCGCCCTGAATCACTAACCCTCCCCCACTAGGAGTTCAAACTCTCACTAAGTACTGCTCACAGTCAATCACTACCCTATTGGGGCTCAACCAGTCCATACCAACTATAAGCTAATTCCCTCAAAGAAGAATAGAGACCAAATCCACGGAAAACTGCTCATCAAACAACTAAAGTGTACATCCTCGATGAACCCTCGTAACCCGAACGGGCCTATCTTCTGCTATCTCCATATAAAGTGGGCAATTCAGCTCCCCCAGAATCCCTACGAATCGTTTGCTGAGCGCGAGCAACATAAATGATCGGGTAACCCCCGAATCAAACAATATCAGGGCAGATATATCATTCAAAGGGAACGATCCTATAACAAAACACAAAAACATAAGAATTAATCAATATAAGTAAAGAGATGAGGAGAAGATACATACCCATCACCACATCGGGAGCTGCATGTGCCTCCTCTGTTGTCAACTGAAATGCCCTGCTCCTCGCCACTGGTGCCTTTGCCCGACCCTGACGGCCATCAGTAATCCTCAACGTAATAGGAGCGGCTGTTGCCACCTTTCCTGCTGCTGCTAAACTCGGGCCTTGGGACCACCTTTTTCCTCTCTAATTTTATTGAAAGCAAATCAAATATGATATTGTCGTTGTGGTGGTTGTAGTTGTACAATCTATTCTCACATGACCATTTCAGTCGCACTTAAAGCAACCTGAACTCCATGCCTTGCACGTCAGCTCATGCAACTTGCCGCATTTGCCACAACGGCTACGACCATGCTAGCTCCAAGATTTGTGGTCTAATACCTTGGGCTTCTTGCCCGCACTCCCTGACTGAACCCCCTCGGGTTTCCTCTTCTTCTCCATCTCTAAGTCCAACTCTCTCTCTCTCTCTCTCTCTCTCTCAGGTCCTATCAATCATATCTTCCAGCGCCTTGCAGCTGGATCCGCTCACAAACTGGTGGATATCACTCCGCAACATCTCATGATATCGGACCTTTTTCATCTCCTCCTACACCACGTACTGCGGAACGAGAAGGGCCCTCTCCTTGAACATGGCGGTGATATCGGTCATCGTCTCATACGTCTGCTGGAGATCCTGGAACTCCCTAGCAAACTGTTGCATCATCTCTAATGACACGTCCGACCTCCTCCCACCAGTCTCATGCTCTGTCCTTTAGAAAACAGGAAGCAAGTCGGACCTTGTCCCCCTCGGGACATTGGCTCGTAAGCAAAGCGTTGGCAACATCAACCAACCATTTGTTGCTAGCAATGGGGTCCCGAGCCCATGGTAGTCGAGAGCTCCGCAAGGTCGGAACTCCCTGAACGTCAGCATACACGACCCTATCATGGCCGCCACCTCGGTGCGGAATGCACTCAGTCTTTCATACAAAATCTCTAGGATACCCTCGTTGATTGTACGAAAGATCATAGGATTGTGGTCTAAAATACTGCACGTACCCTTAGACAAAATGAACTCTCTCGTCTGCTCATCGAGCTACCTGGCTCCAAAGCCTAAGCCTGATCCCTCACTGGCACCTGAACTGCCGATTGGCCTAGTGTGTATCATCACCATACTGACAATACACAATAACAAACATCAGTATACACATCATACCTCGAGGGATCTCACATACTACAAGTTTCCTAAGTTCATCTCAGCCTTCCTTGATTCGAGTACAGATCCTCTGCTTTCAGTAGTAGAGGCCCATACTACCTTCCACATCCATCCGTACGTTCCTCAAGAATTTCCTTGACTCCACCAAGTCCCTTCTACTACTACTACTTCACGTGCTAATATCATCTTAGGCTTGTCGTAGGGTAACTTAGACCCACTCTCTGCCATCAGGTGCATAGGAAGTCCCTGCTATCTCCCCTTAACTAGCTCGCGAATACCATTACATATCACTAAGACCAAATATTTCTTCGAATGAGAGGTCCAACCCTACAACGGTTAGACTCAAAAGAGTGTTGCGAAATAGAGCTAACCCTAACCTTCTGAAATTATTCAGTCCTCGTAATATGTAACTTAACATATTCACACTAGTTAGTTAAAGATAACTAGAACTCCTAAAAGCACAAAGCAAGAAACATTCAAGCATTAAGTAAACATAATGAAGCATATCCTAATCAGACCATCATATCACTGCCTAATCTGTACTAGCATGCGGCTCATAAAGCTCATACATATATAACAGGCACATAAGGCATCATTCCTAGATCCTTAGCCCTAATCTATCATGCAGTTCTAATAAACATATCATAACATTAACTTGTATGGGTAATTTGGGAGTACTTACTTGAGCTCGGTTGATTTCAAGCACCTCACCCTTTTCTCTTTTCAAAGTTCTTATCTTTTCGAAATTCTTTTCTCTTTTCAAAATTCTTTTTATAAAAATGATTTTCTTTTGAAAATTTTCATACCAAGTCCTCAGTTTGAGTCTAGACACACCCAAGAGTGTGCCCGAATCCCTCAAACCAAGGCTCTGATACCAACTTGAAACATTCCAAAACTATAGTCCAAAATTTTTGTTTTAATTTATAAATAAAATCATAGTAATCCAGATCATCTCATAAAAGCATAAGTGATAATATCTCAAAACATCATATCAAAACACTGTATCAAAATCACATGTCCAAATATCAGAGTTAATCATCCCAGGCTAAATGTTGTGATGTGTGCGATGCAGTCATCCCAAGCTCTTCCCCTTCCTAGCGGAAGTACTTCAAACCAAAACTAAAAACTGTCAGCACGAAACTTAGTGAGTCTCCCCAAACTACCACATAGCATACACATAATCACATAATAACATACATTGGGCCTAGCTCGCTACATCGGGCCCCTCCCGACATCAGACCGTAGTCCGACATCAGTCCCCACCCGGCATCAGACCAATGCCCGGTATACATGTAACATATCAACAAAGCATACAATATAAACACATAACATAAGCATATAAACATTCCTCAAGCTTGCCCCAACATCGAACCGAAGCCCGAAACATATAAACATAAAATATAAGCTAAACATTTCTCGGGCTTGCCGCGACATCACACCGAAGCCCTGAACATATAAGCAAACACATGAAAGAATCACGAAGACATCAAGTATACAAATATTCCTCAGGTTTTCCCAGCGTCGGACCGAAGTCTGGAAACATATAACCTACATCGGACTATCATCGGCATCGGACTGAAGCCCAGCATATCCTAACATACATAAACAGGCCGACATTGGTTCCTCCGACCCGTACCTACGGGAGGAAAACTCACCTCACAAAGCAGGCTATTGAATCTCTCGGTAAGGAATCTCTATCGGCTGCTCCCGCGACTCCCCAACTATCATTATCACAACAACACTTAGTCAAAATCCAATAATCCTTCTTAGTGTAAAATGACTATTTTACCCCTGGTCAAAGTCAACATTCTAGGTTGACTCAACTTTTCGACTTGACCCATCAACTCGTTGAGTTCCATAAATCAGAAGCCCTGAAATTGCAATCCAGGTCGTCGAGTCATTTTACTGACTCGCCGAGTTCCCTTGCTACTCATAGTCGTGATAAAGCGCGTCAACTCGTTGAGTCCCTCCTCAGACTCGTCGAGTTCTACCCTATTCATAATCGGGACAAATCGACTCAACTCGTCGAGTTCCTCTATGGACTCGACAAGTTCCTCAGTCTGTTTGGGCAATCTTAATGGATTAAGCCCCTACTCTTTAGATCTAAGCTTCATGCTTCTCACATACACTGAATATGTCATTTTAAGTGTAAAGTTTCCAACTTTACCCATTAATACCTTTACTTAATGGGTTTAGCTCAAACCCTAAGTCTTTAGCACCTAGATCATGGTCCACAAGCCACCCATACACCAAACTAAAGCATACAAGCAGAGATCTAGACCCTAAACACTACATGAACACGTAAAGCTTCCACCTTTCACTCTATTCATGGCCTTTTGGAGCTTAAAATCCCAAAATGACATCCTATGGCTTGCATGGGGCTTCAATGGTCATAAAGTTTGCACCTATATGCCATGAAAGCACTCTATGATTCCAGATCTGATTGCTCACTCACTTGGGACGTCCATATCCCAAATGTCAAGTTCTTGGACCAAAAACCCAATAAGATGATGATAAAGAGATCTAAGAAGCTACTAATCAAGTTTGACACTTGCTTACCAGAAAATGATGATGAAGAAATGAAGTCTCTGGATCTATTATTTTTTTTCTTGAATCCCCAAGCTTCTCCTTCCTTTACAAGCTTCAAAACACACAAAGTTTGATAAAAAAAAAATGGATAACAATCTCATATTTGAATTAGGGTTTCTAAATCTAGGGTTTGGGACTTGGAGGCTGGAAATAAGGCCAACAAGTGGAAATTAGGATGCTTAAATAGGGTGAAAAACCCAAAAATTAAAATTTCATTCTTGTAGCCCTACTCGTCGAGTTGAGGGCTCTCAACTCGTCGAGTAGGTTGCTTAAAACCTGCGTCCATTCTGGTTTCTACTCGACGAGTTTGGGGCTCTCAACTCGTTGAGTTGCTCTACAAAAATGAATAAGTTATAATTTAAATGCATACAAGGAACCGGGCGTTACAATTTCCCCCGACTTTTCTTAGACTTCGTCCTCGAAGTCTGTTGCGTCAGGAAACAACTCTAGGTAATGCTCCCTCATTTCCTCCTCGGGCTCCTAAGTCCACTTCGAGCCCTTACAGTGCTACCACTGTACCTTCACCAACTCCAACTTCTTGTTCCTCAGCCCGTTTGTCTTCTTGTCAAGAATAGCTACTGGCCTATCTATGTAGTTCAAGTTGTCGTCAACCTAAACATCCTCTAAAGGCACACTCGCTGAATCATCCACCAAGCACATCCGCAGCTGAGAAATATGGAAAGTGTTGTAGATGTGGTTGAGCTCTGCTGGAAGATCGAAATGGTAAGCAACTCGGCCCACCCAAGCCAAAACCCTGAACAGAATGATGTATTTGGGGCCCAACTTCCCCCGCCTCCTGAACCGGATGACATCTTTCTAAGGTGACACCTTCAGGAGAATCATATCGCCCACCTGAAAACTCCAAGTCTGAACGGCACTTGTCGGCATAGCTTTTCTGCCGACTATGCACAGTCTAGAGCCTACTCCGGACCTGCTAGATCCTCTCAGTATACTTGAGTACTACCTCAGTACTCCCCATGACTCTCTGACTGACCTCACCTCAACATATTGGGATCCTATACTTCCTCCTGTAGAGCATCTCGTAGGGAGGTCGGTCTATGTTGGCGTGGGAACTATTGTTATATGAAAATTCCGCTAATGGAACATACGTATCTTAAATGCCACCAAAATCCAAAACACATGCACGCAGCATATCCTCAAGGTTTTGTATCGTCCTCTCGCTCGGTCCATCCGTCTGAGGGTGGAAAGTGGTGTTGAAGTAGAGACTAGTACCCTTCTCGTCGTGAAACCACTTCCAAAATTTGGAAGTGACACGAACATCTCGGTCTGACACTCCATGACGTGCCTCCACCTCGCGAAAGTAGATCTCGGCTAGCTTCTCAGAAGATATACTTTCCTGGATCTCTCTTGGTTAACCGATCCACGATGACCCATATCGAATCTACTCCATGTGCGGTCCTGGGAAGTTTGGTGATGAAATCCATTGTGATGTCTTCCCATTTCCACATAGTAATATCCAACATTTGCATATTACCGTGAGTTCGCTGGTGCTCGTCCTTGACCTTCCTGCAGGTCAAGCACCGCTCCACATACCATGCTACGTCCTGCTTCATGCATGGCCAACAGTAATCTGGGTGAAGATCTCGGTACATCTTCGTCGCCCCGGGTTGGATGGAGAACCTCGACTTGTGGGCCTAATCCATTAGAATCTATCGTACTCTGCCACAATACGGAACCCAGACCCTTCCAAACAAGGTCAACAACCCGCGGCTGTCATAGTCAAATGAGGCTACCTGACCTATGATCCTCTCACACTTATGGCGCTCCTCGTTCATACCCTCGACCTGCGCCTCTCGGATCTGCTCTAGCATTGGATTAATCACTGTCAACCTCATACATATGTCTCGAATCGGATTCGCCACCGCCTTGCGGCTAAGAGAATCGACTACCACATTGGCCATTTCGGGGTGGTAAAGGATCTCACAGTCGTAATCCTTCACCACATCAAACCACCGACGCTGTCTCATATTCAGATTTGGCTGATCCATGAGGTACCTCAAACTCTTGTGGTCCGTGTAAATAGTACAACGAAACCCATAGAGGTAATGCCGCCAAATCTTGAGAGCAAAAACCACAGCCCCCAATTCCAAATCATGCGTCGGGTTGTTCGCCTCGTGAGGCTTGAGCTGCCTCAAAGTGTATGCCATCACATGACCCTGCTACTTCAGTACCGCACCCATGCCTGTGACTGAAGAGTCACAGTAAACCACGAAGTCATCTACGCCCGCTGGAAAAGTCATAATCGGTGCCTCGCATAACCGTTGTCTGTGAGTCTCGAAGGCTGCCTGCTGCTCAGGCCCCCTGCGGAATGTCACTGAATTCTTGGTTAGTCGGGTCAAAGGAACAACAATCTTGGAGAAATCCTGGGTGAATCTCCGATAATAACCTGATAGACCAAGGAAACTCCAAACCTCAGTTGGAGACCTCAGAACCTCCCACCACATCACAGCTTCTATCTTGGCCGGATCGACCAAATAACCCTTCTGGTTGACAAGGTGCCCCATAAAATGCACCTTGCGCAACCAGAACTCATACTTGGAGAACATTGCAAATTTTTTCTCTTTCTTTAGTGTCTCCAGCACCTCCCTCAGGTGCTCCTCATGCTGCTTCTGAGTCTTGGAATAAACCAAGATGTCATCAATCAAGACTGTCATAGACCGCTCCAACATTGGTTTGCACATGTGGTTCATGAGATCCATGAACGCGGCTGGAGCATTGGTGAGCCCAAAAAACATCACCATGAACTCATATTGACCATAACGAGTCCGAAAGGCTGTCTTCGCCACATCATCGTCCATGACTCGCATCTGGTGGTAGCCCAATCGCAGATCAATCTTGGAGAACCAAGATGCACCATGTAGCTGGTCGAACAATTCATCGATTCTCGGGAGGGGACAATGATTCTTCACCGTTACCTTATTCAGCTCCTGGTAATCTATACACATCTGATGTGACCCGTCCTTCTTCTTCACAAACAGGATCGGGGCTCCCATGGTCAACTACTCGACCTGATAAATCCCTTGTCTAACAGTTGTTGCAGCTATGTAGACAACTCCTGTATCTCTAGAGGAGACAACCGATATGGTGCCTTGGCTATTGGAGCCACACCAAGGACTAGGTCGATCCTAAAGTCAACATGTATCTCTGGAGGCATACCAGGAAAATCCTCTAGGAATACGTCCGGGTACTCTCGCATGATCGGTACGTCGTCCACTATCGCCTTACCCTTATCTCGGGTATCCATAACACATGCGACATAACCAATGTAACCCTGTTGAAGGTAGCGCCTCGCTCTTGCTGTTGAACATAGAGTCGGTCAACCTTGCGGCCTCTCGCCCTGAATCACTAACCCTCCCGCACTAGGAGTCCGAACTCTCACTAGCTACTACTCGTAGTCGATCACTGCCCCATTGGGGCTCAGCAGTCAATACAAATTATAACCTTATTCCCTTGAAGGGGTATAGGGACCAAATCCATGGAAAACTGCTCGTCAAACAACTAAAGTGGGCAATCCAGTTCCCCTGGAGCCCTACGAATCGTTTGTTGAGTGTAAGCGACACAAAATATCGGGTACCCCCGAATCAAACATTATCAGGGCAGATATATCATTCACAAGGAACGATCCTATAATGAAACAAAAAAAACATAAGCAATAATCAATATAAGTAAAGAGATGAGGATAAGATGCATGCCCATTACCACGTCGGGAGTTGCACGTGCCACCTCCGCTGTCAACTGAAATGCCATGCTCCTCGCCACAGGTGCCTTTACCCGACCCTAACGGCCATCAACAATCCTCAATGTAGTAGGATCGGGCGCTTCCTCCTGTCCTGCTACTACTAAACTCGGACCCTGGGACCACTTTTGTCCCCTCTAATTGCACTAAAAGCAAATCAGATCTGATACTGTTATGGTGGTGGTAGTAGTGGTACAATCTATGCTCACATGACCAGTTCAGCTGCACTTAAAGCAACCTGAACTCCCTGCCTTGCACGTCCGCTCATGCAACTTGCTGCATTTGTCAAAACGGCTACGGCCCTGCTGACTCCTTGATCTGTGGTCTGATACCTTGGGCTTCTTTCCCACACTCTCTTATTAAACCCCCTCAGGTTTCCTCTTCTTCTCCATCTCCAAGTCCATCTCTCTCTCTCTCTCTCTCTCTCTCTCTCTCTCTCTCTCGGGCCCTAGCAATCATATCTTCCATCGTCTTGCAACCGGATCAGCTCACAAACTGGCAGATATCACTCCGCAGCATCTCAAGATATCAGGCCTTTTTCATCTTCTCATCCACCACGTACTGCGGAACGAGAAGGGCCCTCTCTTTGCAGATGGCAGTGATCTCGGTCACCATCTCAGTCGTCTGCTGGAGATCCTGGAACTCCCTAGCAAGTTGTTGCACCTCGATCATATGTGCAAACTCGACCCTGAAGTTGGCCGTAAAATCACTCTAGGTCATCGCATCTAGAACTGCATCATCTCAAATGACACGTCCGACCTCCTCCCACCAGTCTCGTGCTCTGTCCTTCAGAAGACAGGAAGCAAGTCGGACCTTGTCCCCCTCGGGACACCGGCTCGTACGCAAAGCGTTGGCAATATCAACCAACCATCTGTTCCTAGCAATGGGGTCCCGAGCCCATGGTAGTCGGGAGCTTTGCAAGCTCGAAACTCCCTGAATGTCAGCATGCACGACCCCATCATGGCCGCCACCTCGATGCGGAATGCACTCAATCTTTCATCCAAAATCTCTAGGATACCCTCGTTGATCATACGAAAGATCATAGGAGTCTGGTCTAAAATACTGCGTGTGACCTTAGACAAAATGAACTCTCTCGTCTGCTCATCGAGCTACCTGGCTCTAGAGCCCGAGCTTGATCCCTCACTGGCATCTGAACTGCCGACTGGCCTAGTGTGTATCGTCACCATACTGAAAATATACAATGACAAACATCAGTATACACATCATAAATCAAGGGATCTCAAATACTACAAGTTTCCTAAGTTCATCTCAGCCTTCCTTGATTCGAGTACAGATCCTCTGCTTTCATTAGTACGGGCCCAGACTACGTTCCACATCCATCCGTACGTTCCTCAAGAACTGCCTTGACTCCACCAAGTCCCTTCTACTACTACTACTTCACGTGCTAATATCATCCTAGGCTTTCTGTAGGGTAATCTTAGACCCACTCTCTGCCATCAGGTGCATATGAAGTCCCTGCTATCTCCCTTTAACTAGCTTGCGAATACCATTACATATCACTAAGACCAGATAATTCTTCAAATGAGAGGTCCGACCCTACAATGGTTAGACTTAAACGAGTGTTGCGAAATTGAGGTAAACCAAACCTTCTGAAATTATTCAGTCCTCGTAATATGTAACTTAACATATTCGTTCACTAATTACTTAAACATAACTAGAAATCCTAAAAGCACAAAGCAAGCAGCATTCAAGCATTGAGTAAACATCATCAAGCATATCCTAATTAGACCATCATATCACTGCCTAATCTGTACTAGCATGCAGCTCATAAAGCTCATACACATATAACAAGCACATAAGGCATCCTTCCTTAATCCTTAGCCCCGACATCGGACTGAAGCCCCGAACATATAAACAAACACATTAAAGAATGACGAAGACATCAAGTATACAAACATTCCTCGGGCTTTCCCTGGCGTCGGACCGAAGTCTGGAAACATATAACCTACATCGGACTATCACCGACATCGGACAGAAGTCCGGCATATGCTAACATACATAAGCGAGCCGACATTGGTGCTTTCAACCCGTTCCTATTAGAGGAAAACTCACCTCACAAGGCTGGTTGTTGAACCTCTCGGTAAGGAATCTCTATCGGCTGCTCCTGCGACTCCCCGACTATCATTATCACAACAACACTTAGTCAAAATCCAATAATCCTTCTTAGTGTAAAATCACTATTTTTCCCCTGGTCAAAGTCAACATTCTAGGTTGACTCAACTCACCGACTTGACCCATCAACTCATTGAGTTCCATAAATCAAAAGCCCTGAAATCACAATCCAGATCGTCGAGTCATTCTTCTGACCCACTGAGTTCCCTTGCTACTCATAGTCGTGATAAAGCGAGCCAACTTGTTGAGTCCCTCGTTAGACTTGTCAAGTTCAACCCTATTTAGAATCAGGACAAATCGACTCAACTCGTCAAGTTCCTCTATGGACTCGACGAGTTCCTCAGTCTGTTTGGGCCATATTAATGGATTAAGCCCCTACTCTTCAGATCTAAGCTTCATGCTTCTCATATACATTGAAAATTTCCTTTTAAGGTTAAACTTTCCAACTTTACCCGTTAATACCTCTACTTAATGGGTTTATCTCAAACCCTAACTCTTTAGGACTTAGATCTTGGTCTACAAGCCATTCATACTCCAAACTAAAGCATACAAGCAGAGATCTAGACCCTAAACACTACATGAACACGTAAAGCTTCCACATTTCACTTAACGCATGGAAGCCCTCCATGAGTCCAGATCTGATGGTTCACTCACTTGGGATGTCCATATCCTAATGGTCAAGCTTCTTGGAGCAAAAACCTAATAAGATGATGATAAAGAGATCTAATAAGCTACTAAGAAAATTTGAGACTTGCTTACGAGAAAATGATGAGGAAGAAATGAAGTCTCTAGATCTACTATCTTCTTCTTGAATCCCCAAGCTTCTCCTTCCTTCACTAGGTTCAAAACACACAAAGTTTCACTCAAAAATGGCTCACAAGCTCACAACTGCATTAGGGTTTCTGAATCTAGGGTTTGGGACTTGGAGGCTGGAAATGAGGCCAGAAAGTGGGGATTAGGATGCTTAAATAGGGTGCAAAACCCTAAATTTAGGGTTTCATTCTAGCAGCCCTACTCGTCGATTTGAGGGCTCTCAACTTGTTGAGTAGGTTACTTAAAACCGACATCCATTCTGGTTTCTACTCGACGAGTTCCTCTAAAAAAATGAATAAATTATAATTTAAATGCATGCCAGAAACCAGGCATTATAGTTACCATGAAACATCGACCTTCGACATTGTTTCCTTCATCACTCCAAACTTTTCCATCAGACATTATCTCTCCACACATATAGACAACACCACTCACTTCACCAGAATGTTTAGCAAACATAGCACCGTGTGTTAGATGATGCATCTCCTCATCATTCGATCCATATGAGAACATCTGATATGTATCCTCATCTTCATCCAACCCCTTCCCCACCAGTGACAGATTCTTTAACTTAGCCCTCAATTCTTCGATCTTCAAAGCATAATACGCTACATCCTTTAACTTCTCATGTTTCTCCTCCTTCTTCTTTAACATGCAATCCTTTCCCAAATGGTTATACCATTACAATAATTGCAATCATAACCAGAGTCACAAACTAGCTTTTCTTCTGACTTCTTCTCACTTGAAATTTCATCTTTATTGTTCTGAACAAAGAGATTAGATATCGAAGCACTTTTCTTGAATGTATTATTTTTTAGTTTTCCTTTGAATGGCTTCTTGTAAAACTTTTTGGCATTGTTATTGAAGTAATAAGCCACAACCACATCATCAGAGTTAACAATGACACCATCTTCACCTTCACTCTCCTCGATATCAGAACTAGTATCTTTCACATTGGTTTTAGAAACAAGATCCAAAGGACCACCAAAACTTGATTTATCCTTTTTATCTGCGATTTCTTTACTTCAGCTTCATGTGCTTTCAACATGTTTCACAAGTTCGATAAAGAGTATGAATAAAAAATCTCTTGAGTTTTGATCGTCAGACAAATGTTTTTTCACACCTTCCTTAAACCTTGAATGAATGTAATTTAAAACTCTATAACTAATTGAACAATATTGTACCTTGAACAATTGTAAGTTAGATCGTTGAATCGATTATAATAGGCTTCAGTTGACTCCATCTCTTTCTTCTTGAATTCAGATAACTCGGAGAGACATTGAGTTATTGAGATTTTATTGGCTCATTGATTGCCTTGAAACTTCTCCTTCAGAGTATTTGAGATCTCTTATGTAGTATTACAACATCGAATATATTTGTAAACGACTGGAGGCAATGCTCATCTTAGTTCACGAATGCACCTTTTATCATTTGCTTGGTTCTTCATTTTTGTTACATTCACATTTTCATTCTGAGTAATTATTCCGAGTGCTTCAACTGTAGTTGCATGAAATTGAACATCTCTGATTGGACACCATTGATCTTCATCGATTCTAGTAAGATAATCTTCAAAACGATTAGCCCATTGATTGTAATACTCTATAAGCAACATTGGGGTTTTTGTGGAAGACCAAAGAAGATTTATATAATTCATCATCTTGTTCACGTTCATGTTTTCCATCGATTAGATTTGGAAAGAATGAGACGTTAAATTGGAATGGATTCAAATCCTATGCAGTTATGGCGATCCAAAATCAAATATCGGTCAAGGGCCTAAATTCGATATATAGGTTATCGTGGTGGGATATCAGTATTTTTATATTACATATAATTTATATATATATATATATATATATATATATATATATATATATATATATATATATATATATATATATATATATATATATATATATAGTAATGCCCCAAAAATTAAGACATACAAATTTTTGTTTTTAAATTACTAAATCGTTAGAACACGT
Organism: Lactuca sativa; assembly: GCF_002870075.4. Classification (NCBI taxonomy): domain Eukaryota; kingdom Viridiplantae; phylum Streptophyta; class Magnoliopsida; order Asterales; family Asteraceae; genus Lactuca; species Lactuca sativa. Next base: position 85,686,114 of record NC_056631.2, on the reverse strand, counting down.
CCTTCCCATAAAAACCAGGGTAAATTAATTTTGAACATAGTATTGCCAAATCAGAGTACCTCAGAGAAAATGGAAACATGCGGTGGGTGCTCTACAATCATCCCGATCCCTTCCAATTGAAAACCAGAGTCCCTGAAACATAAACTAAAACCCATAAATACAAAGCTTAGTGAGTTCCCCAAAATACCACCCAACATATAACCATAGATTCTCATACAACATACATATAGTTTTCATGAGCTCTACCCATGGTCTTTATCTGATTTTCCATTGCATCCCCCCATTTTCTTTACCTGGAATGTCATGGGCTGCCCCACATGGTCTGGCATCTAAATGCCACGGGATCCCCCTGGGGTCTTCCATGCAAGTATCACAGAGACAACTAGCATACCACATATCACAGAAACAACTAACATACCACATAGCACATAATGGGATATCATTATTGCCTTCGACCCATGGATATAGTGAGGAGACTCACCTTGAATGCAGAAGCTTCCTGAAAGAAATCCCTAGCTGCTGCCCTGACAACTTCCTAAGCTAACAATACCAAATGACACCTAATTAGCAATTGAGTTCTAATCCATAACTATAACTTCATACCCTAGGCGAAAAACCATTTTACCCCAACCTAACGTTGTGCAAAACTATGGCCCAAACTATAATCTTAAAGACCCAAAGGCTACTTAATCAACCAATGGCCCAATTTTCCCACTTGGGCCCAAACCTCTACATGGGCCTCACCTTCAGGCCCAACCATTCTTTGTAGTCCAAACACTTTTCATTCTGATGTCCCATGAGCACATAATTATCAACACCCATATATGACCCACTTATGGCCCAATTTTCCAAATTGGACCCAAACCTTTCCAATGGGCCTTATCCTAAAGCACCAATAATTTCCTTAGTCCATAAACTTGTTTCCAATTGGCCCACGAAGGTCCACAAAACTCAGTCCAAGATATGGCCCAACCCAAGGCCTACAAGTGCAAAGTACATTTCGATATTGGGCCATAAGGCCCAATAGGCCTAACCATATCAATATTGGTCCAAAGATACTTTCAGCTCCAAACACCAGCAATTCCATGCCCAAAACCAATAGGGCCCAAATGTCCGAAGTCCGCTAAGGCCCAAGTCTTCCTGAGAGCGTACGCCCAACGTACCTCTTCTATACGCTTAGCGTACTAGGCAAAAGGATTGTACGCACAACGTACTACATAATACGCCCAACATACAAATAGCTCATGCACAAAATCCATTAAGTGCTTAATGCATGCAGGCTCAACACTCAAATTCTAGATCTTGGTCGATTAAATGATTCTAAGGCATAAAGTTGGCAACTTTATGCCTTTTCATGCTATGAAAAGTCCCAATAACTCATTCTTCCTCATTAAGACCTTTCCAAAGGTCTTAACTCAAGCATGAAACCATATAAGACATCAAGATTGTATTTTTATACAATAAACAAGTCCAAGAGTCCCAGATCTAGCCTTCCTAACCTCTGGAGTTGCCCAAACTGATAGAGATGATTTATGGACTCACAAATGGACTCTAGAAAACCCTAACTCAACTAGAAAGGAGGATAGGCAAGATGCAAGCTTTTTACCTTCAAAAGCTCTCCAAGAGGCTCTATATGCAGGATCCAAAAGCTCCTTCCATGATCCAAACTTGAAAACCACCTTCTTCTTCCTGAACACTCTTAAGAAAGTCCACCAAACACTCTTTGAAGCTCAAATCTCACACTTCCTTGCAAAACTAGGGTTTTAAGACGAACAAAGGCTATAGAGGTTGATGACGGTTAGGTCTAAATGACATAAGGGTGTTTAAATAGGGTAAGAAACATGAAATTAGGGTTTTACTCTGAAGGGAGTACGCCCCGTGTACCCCTTAGTACGTCTAACGTACTCACAAGCCATACACGATCATGCAACCCTCTACACCTCGTGTTCCTCCCAGCTACACCTCGCTTAACTATTTTTCCTTCGTATGCCCTGCATACCACCTTGGTACACCCCACATACTAGGCATTTCCCCTAAAACGCTAACTCTTCGAAGGCTATAACCTACTCGATACAACCTCGACTTCGCCCATTCATATATCCATAGAATGGTATAGAGACACTCAACTCCATAATCAACTCATACTTGCCATAAGATATCCCAAACTAAAATCCACTTCCCATAAAAGCTCGAGCAACCAAAATACATTAACTAATTCCTACTGGATCTAAAATCCAATTCCCTAGGATCTGCAACCTGATGATACTCGGTCCCTTATCTCCACTCTAAAAATGGAACAATTCAAAACAAGATGTTACATCTCTCCCCCACTTAAATTGGATTTCGTCCTCAAAATTGCTCCTTACTAACACTCATGACAAAACAAACACCCTAAGGAACACAACCGAAAATTATGCGCATAGTACGAACTTCCCAGAACAACCAAAACTCCCACCCAGAAGAAAAAAAAACCTTTAGCCCCTGCAAAACCACCTCTACCTTTCTAAGGCCTGCGGTCTTTTATGGTCTGACTTCCCGACAGACCGCCTATACTGGCACATTACCAAGGCAACCTCATCAAGTAATAGATCAAACGTAACACTTCCAACGCTGATCATCTTGATGAAACCTACGAAAATAAAGCCACTGACCATAAACAGTTGCATAATCCTTATACTTGTAAGAAGGCTCAGATAATATTTCGAGTAGAAGATTCATCCCTGCAACAGTTAAACTCAGACGAGAGCTATGAAATTGGGTCAAACCAACCACTATGAGATTATTTAATCCATTGCAAGCGACTTAGCATTTTCCTTAAATAACAAATGAATTCACACATGAATCCCAAAACGTTGAAACCACTCCAACTCATCTTGATGCCACATAGCCGCTTTCCTTAAAAACAACTGGTACCTCCCTGGTCCCAACTTGTCTGCCAAATGCCCGAAACACTGGACACCTACCCGATTGATGAGCCAAAAATCACATGCATAGCAGCCCTACGCGCCTCCCGAAAAGAATTTCGACTAGCAAGACCCGGTCTCCAATAACCCATCCCTTACTGATTCCAATCACGTTGTGGCTCTATCACAGATAGAACTAGCCTAAGACACATCATAATGGCTTAAGCTACAATCGAACCAAACCCATTCATTACCCTTGAACCTTGCAATTGACTCCCTAGGCATATAGATACCCCAAATCTTATCTTACTGAAACAAAAATCCTGTACTGAACACGCGTGAACTCCGACTCGGGATCTTACCCAAAACTAACTCGATACTCTGCTCATACCCCGAGATCCACGAATCGGCATTTTCATAACGCACGATAAGTTTCTGATTCCCAACACCCCTCACTTGACCGATAAATAAATACCCTCAAACCAATCCTCGAAACTACCAGTCTCACACCTGGTCTAACCACCAGGTTCCTAAGAGTCTAACAAACAAGCCGATTCAACCTAAAACCCATCTGCATCATACACTGATCACTCACATGATCATGCACTCAATATTCAAAACCTTGACCTAACAATCTCTACCAGGTCTAATTTTGATGTTCCATAACCACACGGGCCTTGCCTACGACCCCACCCGTCAAGAGCCACTCAGGTCCGACTATGCCTCGGACCCTGATGGTTCACAACCTAGAACAAAGAATAATTCTTGACAATCCTGACCGACGTACCCAAAGAACGAACTAACTCCGCATCACCTTGACCATTTCTAATAATAGTCTACCTTGAACTGATGAATGTTACGATCCCATCGCAATCTTACAACATTTCCAACCAATCAAGGTCTTAACCTTGAAAGCCATGGGCTCCCCCACATGGCTTGATATCCAAGTGCCATGCATCCCAAACTGACCCTTACAACCAAAAAAATACGGTTACACATTCAAATCCCACAACAACTATAATAACAATGGAGATATCGACCCGCGGCTGGGAGTTTCCTAAACTCCTATCAACACAAACCACGATCTAAACAGCCACTTACTTCTCCCCCCACTTGGACTTAACATATCTCTCTCACCTCTTATTCCTCATGGATCTCCGACCCATCACTCTCAAATAGCACAAACCGCCCATACCCTACGCTGAACAATACTAGCATTCCATTGCTAGTCGAACTCAATGATCACCCAAATCTCAAAATTCTGAAGCATACTCTTGAAATCTTAACCAATCAGATAATCCAAATTACCACCCATATACTATACCAATTCTTTGTGTTCTTATTCTGCCGACGGAAGATCATAACACTTACCCCAACTAACGAATGTTCATCCCATCACCCATCCTTGAAGAATCCTTGAATCCTAATTGACTGCAATCTGAGAAAATATGAAACTCCTCTGACGTTTCGATGACCAAATCAACTCATGCAACTGGCACAATCATCTTCTTCCTACCTCTCTCCTCCTAACAACAACAACGCTTGAGCCCAACGGTTCACTCAGACGCTCATACTGGAACCAATATTTAAATCATTGAACCCTGATGGTTACTGGGAAAGCTGATGGGATTAAAACAACTTTTAATCTATGAAGATCGATTAGATCTTGAACAAGTATATGAATGTAAAATAACAAGAACGCAATAAAAAGAACAAAACAGCTTGAATCAAACGTGTCGAATGATTAAATAAAATCCTCAGAAGAGCTCGACTAAGAACATCAACTGTAGAGGATTAGAAGATTACAAGAACGATTAAAGAAAAATATTGTACTCTGTATGAATCGCTATATCGATAATCTCAGCAATCTTAACCTAATATGCATGCAAGCATTTAACTTATATACAATACATAAAAGGCTCTCGGTTGGACAGGCCCAAACCGGAGAATACAAGGCTAAACTAACGAGCCCAAAAGACACAACATCAAAACTATCTTCAGCCCAACAATCTCCCCCTTTGCGTCAATTTGGAGCGAGACCTTTACTTCTTACTTGGGCCGGCAGCTGAAGCTGGTACCTTCTTCTTCACGGTACTAAACAGACACTTGGTTATGGAGAGGATGGTCTGTCTAAACCGGATGTACCAATTGATCATATCACTGAAGTACTTGATGTCATCAGCCGAACTCTCCTTACACCGCTTGATGATTGATAAGACGTGTTCCAAGCAAGCTGTGGTGTAAAGGTGCTTGTCAGCTAAAGCGAACAAACATTTCTGTCCTTTGGCTCTAGTGAACATGACTGAGTTTCGCCTCGGATCAATCTTACCCATTTGCATTTGATTTAGATCACTGGCCGATCCCACAGGTGCGACTTTCGGTTTCTTCTTAAAAACTGTGGCGACCTCCTGATCCATTTGGGCAACCTCCATGATGTAGCATGCCAACATCCTTTTGACATGGTCTATGATGGGACCATATTCGGTTTCATCTGTCAGCAGGATATTGTACAAGACTATCCAGTCATGAGGATTCAGATTCGGCAGATCCGCCAGGGAGATTATGTGGGCAGTTCTTGCTGATCCTCGGATGAGCTTGAACTTAACGTTTGTGAATCTCCCCACGGCATAAGGCTTCAGCACCCGAACATTAACAATCTTCTGGGCGCTCCAGGTGAGGTATTGTGGGCGAGCGGCCTCCAGGTAGAAGTCAATGAGCTCCCTATCAAGCCCATCGTTCGGATGCGGGACTTCAAAAATGTTAGAGAAGACGTGGAAGATGAACACCTTTCGAGTCAGCGGCATATCAAATTGTGAATCGACAGAATTGTTGCAGTCGAATGATATCACCGGCTCGAGCCATAGTATGCTTGGAGTCTCTATGGCCTCTTTTATCATACGATCCCTGGTCCAGGCAGGGAAGAGCAACTTTCGGCTCTCAAGGAGATCGTGGGCTTCTTTTTGCTTTCGTTCGGCTTCTTCAGCCTCACGCGCCACACGACTGGCATCGTCATCAGCATTGCGACTGTTCTTTCTATTTAACATGTCCGCAATGGTCTCCTTATCTTCATCTTCATCTTCATCTTCATCTCCTCCCTCAGCTATGTTTTTGCCCTTGTTCTTCACACCCGAACCCGAGGCATGACCAGTTAGGGGTGGTTTGGTTGTGTGAGTAGCTTTGGAGGAAGGAGGTGGTTTCGATCCTTTCTTCTCATCTCCCCCTTGTTTAGGAATGGACACGAAACTCGGTAGGCCTTCAATTTTGCTTAAAAGGTCCATGGCTGGAGAGAGTTTTTCAGCGAGGGTGCGCCTCACCGAATGGTTTAGGATGGGGTCGTGTGCTTCCAGGATGTTGGATAGAGCTGCGTGGACATCCGAAACACACGTCTTTATGACTTCCCTCTCGGATCGAAGAGCTTCCAATTGTTGTTCGGAGTTGGAAAGCTGCGTGCTCTTGACCTTTAGGGAAGTAGTCTTGCTCGCCAAGACGTCCATCAGAGAATTTTCAGCCGCAAGATCCTCTTGTAGCTTTGCCAGGCGGGCATCGATGGAGGCACGGAGTGCCGAGTTGTCGTCGCTAAGATGTTGTCTGAGAGTAGCGAACGAAGACAGCTCCGTCGAGACAAACTTGGCCAATTGTTGAACAACTGGTTCCAGAGTTGTCTTAGTGGCTTCGGCGCTCTCCTGCAAAGACTGCAGCAGGACAGAAGCGTCATTGAATAGTTTATCGACTTTTTCGGTCGCTGCCTCACAGGCTCGGGTGGAGGCGTCGATAGCAGCAGTTGCTGAGGCCACGGAATCATGTTGAGCCCGGGAGAAGGCGTCAACGATCTTCTGAAGGGCAGCTTCAGACAAAGATGATTGCTGGTTGGATGAGGAGGCGAGAAGTTGATCAACCTTCTCGTTAAGCTCGCGAAGATGCTTCTTTGTCACTGGAGCATCATCCTCCTCGTCACTTTGAACTTGAAACGGACTATAGTAGACCGAATCGAAGTTCATGTGATCACCACCAAGGTATTGATCACCGCCATCGGAGGCGTCTTCTGGAGATTGAGGTGGTGGTGAAGCTGGGAGTGTTATTGGTTTGGTAGGTTCAGGTTGAGTGGGTGGGGGGTGAGTTTCGGGTGGTGGTTGTGTATGGGTAGGGTCGGTTGTATGTGTTTGAGTTTGTGGTGGTTCGGTTATAGGAGGGGTTTCGGTAACTGGTGGTGTTTCGGTTGATGTGGTGAATACGGGTGGAGGTATAGGGATAGAGGTTGGGGGAATAGTGGGGTTTATGGTGGGAATGGAAATAGGAATTGTTGGTGGAGGTGAAGGAACTGGGGATTGATGAAGTTCCATCTCTGGGGTTGGGGACCGAGGTGGTGTGTTGCCTCGTTGAGGAGATTCGTCTCCTTGTGATCCTTCAGAGTCCGAACTCCCACCTTCGGATTCGCTTGAAGAGGAGGGAATAAGCAGCTTTCGCTTCTGTTGGGTCTTCCTCCTTTTCGGGTGTGGGGATGAAGCAGCCTTCGGTTGTTTTCGCTTTTTGGGAGAAGGTCCCTTTGGAGCTTTGGACACTTGCTTCCCCTTCTCTGCCTTTTTGCCCCTGGCCACCGGTTTATCGGCATCATGAATCGATCGCAGCATGTCCGGTGTAAGTTCCCTCGGACCAGTTGGCCTAAACTCCCTGATTGTCCTGATCAGTCTGCTATCGGCGGGCACATCGGCATACATCGACTCCAGGATAGAGCCAATGAATGAAAATTTTGATGCATCAGATACGATGATCTTCTTGGTATGAAATGTACCAATAGAAGACATCGATGCTCCATCGGCTGTTGGAACATTGAACCTGTCCATTGCCCATCTTGTGATCAAGATCCAGAACTGGGCCAACGACATCTCAGAGTGTCGGGATGAGGAAGAGAGGCTCTGAATCAGTTGTTGCCAAAGAACAAACCCATAGTCTAGGTTTATCCCGTTGTACACCCCATACATTATCGAAAGGAAAAGACGAATTGCACCGTCAGATCCTGAGCTCCTCTCTGACAGTCCCTTGAAGAGAACTGTAAATAACCCATTCCACTGGGGCGGTAGGCAGGACTTCTTAAACTTGGCGACGGAGGTGAGAACCTCTGTGTAGCCCATGTTGTAAAACATGTTGTACAACATCCCAACCAGAATCGTCTCCGGGTGAACTCGCGATGGGTCAGCAGCAAACCCTAACATAGTGCAGAAACGGGGGCGAGAAATCAAAGTCTTGTGCTCTGCCACTTCAAAGAATACCCGGTCGACGGCCTTGTCGTAGTAAGCCGTCGCATAGACCTGTGATAAGGTCACCATTGGCACCGTTTCAATTCTTGACAATGCAGGAGCAAGCTGGGAGTACTTGAGGCATTCGATGACCGGTGACATATAGGAATCATACGCCAGTGGGTTCAGATCAATGACTAGACATTGTTGGGGTCGGATGGGAAGAATCTGAGAAGTTGCATGAACAGAAGAAGATTCAGCCATTGTTGCAGGTTTGGAGAAGAAGATGACCGGGAGAGTGTTTGGAAGTATTTTTGCTTTGGAAATTATGGAGGCAGTAAAGAGGTAAAAGGTGGTGTAGACGGCCTTTTATAGTGGGTGATAGGAGAGAGAAAAATCGTTTCAAATCTCTTATGGAAATACGAAACGGGTTTTTGAGTGACTGATTGGTGACAGTTGGGGCGTGCGATGATCACGTAGGAGAGAGAGTGTCAGTTTCCTAGGATTACGCCGCCCAATAAGCGCCGGTTCAGAGAGAGGAACCGTTTCCATTTCCACACGCGCCTTTAAGCCAGAGTGATGACTCTTCAATATCGCACACGCGTCCATAAGTGTCAGAAAAAGCGCGGCCGTTTCAAATTCACGCGCCCTCCTTTTTACCGTCGTTTGAATTTCTATCCATTGAACTCCCGCCGAGTCAGCAACTTTTTGTCTTTTCCCCTTTTAAACGGTTGTTTTCAATTAATGACCCACGTGGCTAATTTTTGACCACAACTTCATGAGTAACCATCCAGTAATAATCCAGCCTGTAAAATAATTAGTAACGGAGTTTTTGAAAATCTAGGATTTTCGTGCAAAGAGTGTAAAAGAAAAAGAAATAAAGCAACTCTTTTTAGGATAATCTGTGATGTCAATAACGACACGAAACTGATGATCCCGGGCACGAATCTCTTCCTTCAAGGTCAAGAGAGACCTCAAAGTGTTAGTGTGGAATCCCGTTGAATTACGATCAAACATTTATTAATAAATGTTGAAAGGCTTCTTTTAATTAGGCTTATTAAGGGTGGTTTCGCTTTGAGTCATCAATCCAATTCTTGATATAAGAACGAAAGTGAACAAAGTACTTGTGAGACCAGTGTAGTCTGTTGAACAAGTAGGTTGGAGTTGATTTTGTAGTGGCGTGGATTAACAGGAAATCTCAGATAAAATTTAAAACTGGATCCCTTGGGAAGAAATGTTATGGTGAGTAACAATTTCATTGGAATCACGCAAAAGAAAATTTGAGATTCCTTGAAGGTACATTCGTCAATTCATTGGTGATAACTTGATCAAATTAATTGGTCACCGTCAATTCATTGGTGTTGAATTTTGGGTTTCACTTAGCTCGTAGTGGCACGAAACTAAGATCATAAACACAGATGTTGTGTAACCATAAACCTCAGTGGTAGTTTCTGAGAGTCTCAAGGGTTACAGTGATGAAACGAATGCAATGGAGAAGTGTAATGAGGATGGTGAAGAAAACATAGTACCTCTGCTGCGAACATAAGGACCAAGCAGGAAACTCTTAACTCATGTGAGAAAAGAGTGAGGTAGCTCACGATTAGAATAAATGAGTTAGCCTTATTGGGAAGACAAGGTTTGTGTATACCAGGTCATGAAGGCTATTATTCAAAATCTTATGAGGCTTGGGACACATACAGCAGCATGCTTCTAGGGACACTTAAGTAAGTCATCAAATATATCCCCATAAACGAATGAGCACTAAAAAAAATTAAATAAAATATTTTTGGAGTTTTTGAAAAAAATAACATTAAAAAAATAAGACTTAAAAAAAATATAAAGGAGTTAAAAGAAAAAAACTTTGGAAATAGTTGAAAAAACCGAACCCGAACGTTCGGTTGGTTTCGGTTGGGAAAAAATTGAAAAACCGAACCCGAGCGTTCGGTTGGTTTCGGTTCTAGAAAATTTTGGAAAACCAAACCCGAACCTTCGGTTGGTTTCGGTTCAGGAAAATTTTGAAAAACCGAACCCGAACCTTCGGTTGGTTTCGGTTCTAGAAAATTTTGAAAAACCGAACCCGAACCTTCTGGAGATTTCGGTTTTGGAAAATTTTAAGAAACCAAGTAGTTTAGATATGCAATTTGGAAAAACTTTTACACAAAGAAAAACAAATTGTACAAGAAATATACAACACAGAAAAGCTACCTTTGAAGTAATGAGCGAGTCAGATGGTTGAACCGAACCCGAACGTTCGCTTGGTTTCGCTTCTTACGTTTGAGTTTTAGAGGTAGTGTGAGGTACTGACTCTGATTCCATCATACCTAGCCCTTGCAATATTTTATTGAATGATGCTTCAGGAAGAGCTTTGGTAAAGACGTCAGCCAGTTGATCAGTGGTTCTTACGAAGTGAATTTCGACATTTCCATCTTCCACATGATCTTTGATGAAGTGATACCTCAGTGCTATGTGTTTGGTTTTAGAATGTTGCACTGGGTTATGACAGATCCTAATTGCACTTTCAGAGTCACAATACAGTGGGATCTTCTTCATATTGAGTCCATAGTCTCGAAGTTGACTCTGGATCCAAATCACTTGGGATGTGCAGGATGCAGCGGCAATGTATTCCGCTTCGGCAGTAGACAGCGACACACACGTTTGTTTCTTGGATTGCCAGCTGACCAACTTCCCATCAAGAAATTGACAGCCACCAGTTGTGCTTTTACGGTCGAGTCCACATCCTCCAAGGTCAGCATCAGAATAGGCTTGAACGAAGAAGCCTGAATTAGATGGATACCATAGACCTAAGGAGGTGGTTCGCTTGAGATAGCGTAGGATGTTCTTTACAGCCAGCATGTGAGGTTCGCGTGGGTTAGCCTGAAATCGAGCACAATAACATACAGAAAACATGATATCAGGCCTGCTAGCAGTTAAATACATCAGTGAGCCTATCATTTGACGATAGAGCGTGATATCGACAGCCGGTTTATCTAGTGAAGGGGTAAGCTTGGTGCCGAATGCCATTGGGACTTTGACTTTTGAGTCTCCCATCATGCCAAACTTCGCTAGGAGTGTCTTTGTGTAAGCTTCCTGATTAATAAAGATGCCTTCAGGTCCCTGTCTTATGTTTAAACCAAGGAAAAAGTTAATAGGACCCATTGAGCTCATTTCAAACTTAGTCTCCATCAACTTTCTGAATTCAGCTGTTAAGCTGGGATTCGTGGAGCCAAAGATGATGTCATCGACATAAATTTGAACTATCATAAGGTGGTTACCTTCCTTTTTGCGAAAGAAGGTTGGGTCAACCAAACCTTGTTTGAATTTAGACATCTTTAAAAATTTTGTAAGCGTTTCATACCAGGCTCTCGGTGCTTGTTTGAGGCCGTACACAGCTTTATCCAGAATATAGCAATGATTTGGATACTTTTCGTTCACGAACCCAGGAGGTTGCTCCACATACACAGTTTCTTCGAGTTCTCCATTGAGAAATGCACACTTGACGTCCATTTGGAAAACCTCAAAGTTTTTGTGAGCAGCATAAGCCAGAAATATTCGAACAGATTCTAGCCTAGCTACTGGAGCGAAAGTCTCTTCATAGTCTATTCCTTCCTCCTGACAGTATCCCTTGACCACCAGACGAGCCTTGTTCCTTATGACATTACCTTCCTTGTCCATTTTGTTCCTAAAAACCCATTTAAGACCAACAACCGAAGCATCTGGAGGAGTTGGAATGAGGCGCCAGACTTTGTTCCTTTCGAACTCATTCAGTTCGTCTTGCATTGCTTGAACCCAATCAGAGTGATCGAGGGCAGTGTTCACTGTCTTCGGTTCAACTTTTGATACGAATGAGTTAAACATACAAAACTCAACCTTTGAAAATAAGGATGTCTGTTTTGCCTTCAGTTGAGATCGGGTCAGAACCTTTTCAGATACATCACCAACTACTTGAGAGATAGGATGATCTCTGGTCCATTTGGTAAGAGGAGGGTAATTCGGATCAAAGGTTGGGTCTAGTTCAGCATTGATCATTTCTTCCGGCTCAGATTGGCTATCGTAATCAAGCGTCATATCATCATGCTCCCCCTCAATTGATGAGTCTTGAGAAACATGAGGTTCAGGGGTTTCTTGTGGTGCTGGACTTTCAGACGCTGAAGCACCTTCGTTTGGAGGGGCATCCTCGGTTGGAGAGGCACCTTCGGTTGGTGAAGGACCTTCGGTTGAAGATGTAGAGTTTGGCTCCCCCTGGACTTGTGAGCTTGGCTCCCCCTCGACTGAAGCATTTTTGGATGGAGATTCATCAGTGGGCGATTCTCCTTCATGCATTCTTCTTGTAGCATCTTCGACAATTTGCTTCATATGATCAACTTTGTTGTCAGCTGCACCTGCTTCTGAGAGAGAAGCTTTTTCCGGTTCGTCAAAGAGATCCATAAACTTCTCGTATAAATTGGCGATTGAGACTGTGACTTGGCCAGTTTGAGGAAAGATTTCCCTGGCAGTGTCTTCTATGGCTTGTAGCTTCTTGACATAGCTATCGTCGAAGGTCACATAGTATGTCTCTTCAATCCTTCTTGAACGTTTGTTTAGGACCCTGTACGCCTTGGATGTGAGTGAGTAACCCAGAAAGATTCCCTCGTCGGCTTTGACATCAAACTTGTTGCGGTGTTCTTTAGAATTAAAGATGAAACACCTTGAGCCAAACACATGGAAAAATTTCACATTGGGCTTTATGTTGTTTATTATCTCATATGGTGTGAGCGTGAATCGCTTTCTTTGTCTTTTTCTCTATGATTTCAGAACCTTCATCATCGAATGAAACTTTGAGACCTGTACCTCCAACAAGTTGAGATACACTGATGAGGTTGTGTTGGAGTCCTTCCACATAAGTCACCTTCCTTATTGTAAAGTCACCATTCGTTATCATCCCGTATCCCTTTATGGTGCCGAAAGAGTTATTTCCAAACTTAACGTTGCCACCATTTGCAAGAGATCTGTATTCCCTGAGCTCCTCTTTCCTTCCTGTCATGTGACGCGAGCAGCCACTGTCGATGTACCATTCTTCGTCAAACTGCTCGTCACTTATAACCTGGAAAAATTAAGCAGATTTAGGAACCCAAAGTTTCTTGGGTCCATGTGAGCTTTTCATGGGAACGGGAATAGTAAGAGAGATGTCAACTAGATATGTTCGTTTTATTAGAGTTGTTTCATCTTTCTTTTTAATAGTAAAGACTTTTATTTTGTTAGAATTGGGTGTGTTCGTTTTGGACTCTGGTTTGGATTCATTGACCTTCTGCTTTCCCTTTTGTTCAGCTGATGAATGAGGTTTTTGAGAACAAGCGGAATTCGCGTTAGAGCAAGATGGAGATGAATTGGAAGAATCAGAAGAGTTAGAATGAGAGGATTTGGAAGGAGAGGACTTCCTTGCTGGTGACTCTAGGGGACCCTTTTGCCTTTGATCATTGGTGGGACTGACCTTAGAGTCTTGTTCTCTTTTGACTTCAGAACCGAACCTCTGCGTTCGGTTGGAGTTGTTCTTGGAACCGAACCTTTGCCTTCGGTTGGTATCTTCTTGTGAACTGAACCTTGGCTTTCGGTTGGTATTTTCTTGTGAACCGAACCTTGGCTTTCGGTTGGTATTTTCTTGTTAACCGAACCTTGGCTTTCTTACAGGATTGTTTTCATACTCCAGATTCTTGTCTTTGTGTGAATAGTATGCATTCTGGGAGTGCCAGAATTGTTTCCTTTCAGAAAGGTTCTTCCTGTATCTTTGGTTCCTTTCTATCTTCTTATCCCTCATCTGCTTAGGTTGATGATGAACGTTCGCTTTCGTTTTTGTTGTCTCCTTGGCTGGTTCCTTTTGAACTTCAGGAGTTTTACTTTGAGCCGAGGGAGCAGAGGGAATATCCGAAGAAGATTCAGTTTGTACTGAGGGAGTAGAAAGAATGTTTGAAGAAGATTCACTCTGAGCTGAGGAAGTGGAAGGAATGTCTTCTTTTGCTGATCTCCCATCCTCCTGAGGAATATCTTTCGTACCACTGGTGCTTGGCTCACTGAAATTATCAGGCTTATTCAATGGTTCAGGTATGTATCTCCCTTTTCGCATCCAGGAGGTTCTTTCAGATAGGCCAACTGTTTCGTTTCCATTATCTATTGGAGCTTCCCAGAAGTACTCATCACAGCCATCCGCATTGTCTTCGTTTACAATGTCTGTGAGCTCAGCTGTTTGATGTTCGGTTACTCCATTCACTTTGTATACTTGATTCGGAGTGGTCCTGACCTTTTGATATACAACAGCTTTTTCTATTAATTTCGGGGACTTTTGTTGGGACAATCTAGCGAATTCCACAGAATTTTCAGAAATAAGATTTTTGTGGTTTTCAGTTTCGCTTTTAACAAATTCTGAGCAGTCAACCGTATCCTCTACAGAAATTTCACTCATGTTTTCGTCCTCGTTAAGCTCAGATGCATTTTCAACATCGATTTTATTTTCTGAGCTTACGTTGGCGTTTAGAGAGTCAAATTTTTGCATGGTTTCGGTTCTCAGTTTAAGTCTGTCATTTTCGTCCAAAAGATTTTTGAGCATGTCCTTGTGGTCTTTGGATTTAATGAAGGACTCAATTTTGTCCAGTCCATACATGTAGGTCGGATTGACATCATCAGACGATATCACACCCTCACAATTGTAGGCTTCGGCATCGATTTCATCCTCCTTAAATTCTAGGAAGGGCAAAATCATGCGATGGATCTTTTGGCCTATCTCACAATCCAAGTGAAGTTGAGTAATATTGGAATATAAACGTTTAGCTATTAAACAAAAAATATTTCGTTGTTTTAACAATTTCAAATTGTCTCTCTGCAAATAAATGTTTTCGTCTTTAACTTTAACTAATTCCGACTCTTTTAACTCAATCCACATTCGCCGCTCCTCACTCTTCGACGCCACCCTGCTTAATTGATCAGTCAGGTTAGAATTGGTGACTCGAGTTTGAGTTAAGCTACTATCTAAATGAGAAATTCTTGTATTAACATTTTTTAGTTCTTTCTCATATGAAGATGGAGGTACTTTAGAAGAAATAAAAACAGATTGTACCTTCTTTATCAGTTCATCGAGCTCATTGAACTGTTGGCTGAGTGGTTTGGCCGTAAAACACATATCCTCCTGTACCATCGGTCCATCGCTTCCTCCATCGGTATTGTATCCCCTCATTTGAGATACGTCAGCCACCATGAAGCATTTTCCACCACTGCTTTCCTCCTTAGCCACATACGCCTTTCCATGGGTAGGCTTCCTCACTTCTTCATCTTCTGAGTCAGTAGACCAAACTTTTGTGCTACCGAACTCATCGTCATTAACCGAACCCTGCACAATAAGAGCATTAATAGAAGGGTTAGCGGTAGACTTCTTCTTTCTCAACTCATCCAATCTTTTCTGCAGCACGGCTTCCTCATCATTTCCATCGTCCTTTTCAGCCATCTTCTTAAGAACACAGTCCTTAGCATAGTGATTCTTGCCACCACAGTAGAAACAGCTTACTCCGGAATCGCCATCTGCCTTCGGTTCCTTCTTGGGCTCCTCAGCCTTCGGTTCATTGTTCACCTTTTCAAAGTTGTAACTCCCCTGCCAGTTTCGGTTTTTGTTGCTAGGGAATCTCTTCTTTATGAACCTCTTAGGATTGGATACCATCATGGCATAATCCTCAGACGTGAGGTCATATTCTTCCAAGTTCAGCTCTTCATCCTCCATCACAGCTTTACTTTTAGAAAGGAGGGCTAACGAACCAAGACTAGAAACAACGCTCTTCTCTTGAACCACAATCTTCTCTTGGGACTTCAGAATACCCACCAGTTTCGCTAAAGAGTATGATTTAAACTACTCATGGGCTTTGACTGTGGAAACCACTGCTCTCCATTCAGATCTCAGTCCGTTCAAGAAAGTAACCTTCTGTTCGATGAGCTTCCTTTCAACGTCGTGTTTGATCATCTTGTTGAGAAGATGATTGAAGCGATCAAACGTCTAGGTTACCGTTTCTTCGGCTCCTTGCCTGAATTCTCCAAACTCAGATAGAAGCAAGGTTTGGATAGAATGTTCAAGATCTTCGTCTGTGGAATACAGTTCACGAAGTCTATCCCATACTTCCTTCGCCGTAGTACATGAGCTGACCAGTCTGAATGTGTCTGACTGAAGGGCAAATCTGATCAACCTTAACGCCTTAATATTACACTGGAATTTGTCTTTTTCGTCTTGTGCAATATCCTTCACGTCCTTAAGCTGATCGTTGTACTCTTTTTGCGTCTTAATGATTCTGGATGTTGCAGAATGAGAAAACGGTCCGTTGATGATGGCTTCCCAGATGAGATAACCATTGTCCTCCGATCCAATCACGTAATCTTCAAAATGATGTGCCCATACTTCATAGTCATGGGTGTATAAGATTGGAATCTTTGTCGTCGAACCGATGCTGTTGGAAATATTAATTGGATTTGATTGCGTCGCGTCCATTATGATCGTAAAAACCTGTTCAAAGATCAGACTTGTAATAAAGCAGATTAGGGCAAAATAATAAATATTAAGATACGTCAATTAAGATGACGGCTCAATAAATATCAATGATTGCGGAAAACCCTAATGGAAATCTTTTTCACAGAAAAGATGTGTATCGATTACACAGCCTCCTGCTCTGATACCAATTGATGGGATTAAAACAACTTTTAATCTATGAAGATTGATTAGATCTTGAACAAGTATATGAACGTAAAATAACAAGAACGCAATAAAAAGAACAAAACAGCTTGAATCAAACGTGTCGAATGATTAAATAAAATCCTCAGAACAGCTCGACTAAGAACATCAACTGTAGAGGATTAGAAGATTATAAGAACGATTAAAGAAAAATATTGTACTCTGTATGAATCGCTATATCGATAATCTCAGCAATCTTAACCTAATATGCATGCAAGCATTTAACTTATATACAATACATAAAAGGCTCTCGGTTGGACAGGCCCAAACCGGAGAATACAAGGCTAAACTAACGAGCCCAAAAGACGCAACATCAAAACTATCTTCAGCCCAACAAAAGCCATCCCGCCGAATCCCGACCAAACACCTTATGTACGATGCCCCTAAGCCGATCTCAACCAAAAGACCAAAATAATAACCAAACACATTGCAATTTACTACACGAAATACACCCCCTTTAATGACCCATTGATGAATCCTAGCAAGCAAAAGTCATAAAATACTCCCCAAAGATACAACCCAACGATGACATAACAACAACCCTAAGATGACGCGAACCCAAAATACTATAAGATTCCAAGCAACAAGAAACCGATACCCACCGAAAGAATTGCAAACGATAACATACCCGCTGAACCACCTGCTGAGGCACTGTGTGACAACCCAAGTTGTCCCGTTACATTTCCCCGTTACCGTTAACGGAATATTCCACTGTATAAAAGTTCCGTTAAATAGAGGGCATCAATTTAATAAACATTCCATTTGGTTACCTTTAACATGCCGTTAAGTCGTGATAAAAGGGAATAAAAACACAAGACACACATTTTCATTCATTTAGAAAATGTCAAGTTTTATTATTACGACCACTAAATCGGGTGCGACCAAAAGCCCCGTTTAGCGGCAGTATCGGGTAAAATTCCACTGAGCCCCGACTGTGAAACCTATATATGGGTGAGTGGAGTCCATTGGAGACTTTTTACACTCTCTCTCTATACTCTCTCTCTAGACCCATTTTCGCCCCGAATTCGCAACCAAACGCTTCCAAATTGTAAGTCCGCTTACCCTAACTTATTCTAAGCGTATTGATTTATGTTTATAGCCCAAAAATCATCCAAGAATGCATAGGATAAGGAGTTTACGGCCCAGGAACATTCTAGGGCCGTAAACCCCTAAAAAGGTGCCAAATATGCCTTTAAACTTGACCATAAGCTTAGAAACTAATAGGGGTTATAGCCTAGGGGTGTTTAAACACTAAAATGCATGGATTTAGGACTCAAAGAAGAGTTTACGGCCCAAGCACATGCTTAGGCCGTAAACTCCACAAGTTATGGTCCCAAATGTGCACCAAACTCATCCTAGGGCTTATTACATATTTTAGGGACTTATTCCTTTGAGTTTAGACCCTTGAAAACACTCCAAACGAATTTAAGAAAGGAGTTTACGGCCTAGACTTGGTCAAGGCCGTAAACTCCCTAAAATCATGCCCAAAAGTGTGATTTTGCCCCCCCTAATGGCCTTAGACATTTACCATAAAATGCTAGAATGGAAATAAAGGCTAAAACACAAGAAAAATGAGACATTTCTTGGAGTTTACGGCCCAAGCATTTTCTAGGCCGTAAACTCCCCAAAACCCCCTCAAATGTTGGTTTTAATCACCCATAATAGCATCAAACTTCATAAGAAAATCCTAGAAAGGCATTAGAGGCTTGAAACTTCACAAATCACTAAGGGTGAGAGTTTACGGCCGTAAACTCCCTTGGGAGAGTTCTTAGGCCGTAAACTCCTATAAAATACCTTTAGAAGCCTCAAATCCAATCATGCCTTTGATGAAAAGTGCTTAGAATAAATCAAGGAACAAGCTAGAAGCATCAAAACCCCAAGAAATTGACCTTGGGAGTTTACGGCCGTAAACTCCCTTAGGTTGGGCCGTAAATCCTTTTTTGGTCCATATTGATGCTTTCAACCCCTTTACACCCTTGATACTTGAGCATAGCAAAGTCCCACAACTGATAGGAGACCCTTAGCACCCTTAAACGCTACCCGGGACCCCAAACACTCAACCAAAAGTGTTTTCCACTCCTTTGAGTGTGTATAATTGTTTTATTAGTATATTATATGCTAATTGTATGTGAACATATGTTATCATATGTTAAAATAGGTCCTTGTGTGTGTTCAAGTCCTTGCGTGACCCCGAACGCCTAAACGGCACTACCGTCGGATCTACTTATACCAGGTGAGTTCATACCCCTGAATGAACCTTTTTAATGCTTTTAAATGTTTTCATAGGGGGGATTACAAGTTAAACATGCCAGTTATCATATCAATCACATGTGATTGATAACCCGCATGCACAAGATTTTACCACTGTACACTGTTTTACCGAGTAGGACACTATAAATGGCTTTCAAAAAGGGTTTTTAAATTGTTCAAGTTCTTACTTTCATAGCTTATCAAAGACTCATTTCAACTGATTTATAAAAGATTCTCAAAGATTTCTAAAGATTTTCACACCTATTTTATCAAAGAATACAAATGCGATTTTCCTGAGTAACAAAATCTTTAAGGGTTTTTCATGAATACTTTTAATTGTTAGATACCACTGCTTCGCTTATACTTATTTTATGCTCCTACTCTGTAATGTTTTTGCTTATACCTGAAGTCACTTATACCTGATAACGCTTATACTTATTTACCCTCTTACTTAGTGATACGATTCTACTTCGCTTGTATTTGAGATCGACTTTACTTCACTTATACTTGATACGCTCTTACTTCACTTGTGGTCATATCTACTTCGCGATGCGCCTATACTTATTCGACACTTATACTTCACTTGCGACCGCTCTTGCTTCACTTATTAGACACTCCTACTTCACGAGAATCACTTTCACTTGATATACACTTAGTCATAGTTAGATGTATGTCCGTACTTATATAAGTATATATAAGTAATGACTGAAAGACTTAGGAAGGCTCATCGGCCCTATTTCCTTTTCTTCGTTGAGATGTGGTCTGGTGGGATCGGGTAGCCATCCGAAGGTCGTTTGGTCCATTAGTTAAATACTATGTATATGGGTATGGACATATAGGGAATTCTCTAGTCAAGTCAATTAAGAGTCTCTTCATCTATTCTACACTTACTTTAGAAACACACTACCCACTGTTTGGAAGTCTCTACCTCTAGTATATCGTTTGTATTAGAAACCCACTCCCCTCAAGAAACACACTATTCTCTATTTGGGATGCATCTTCGGGACGCGGCCTTCTCCGTCATCTAGTTGGTAACCAGAGTCTCCTGTAGGGAGAGCGGACATTGTGTGTATAGGCCTATACGGGATTGACAACCCCGCACCCTGACTGCTAGCTACAGTCCACGGCCCACCAAGCCAAGGGGTGACAAATGTCATATTATATAGATGCTTGTAGGGCGTCTGGAACTCTAGTCAGTATGGTTACGAGTATCCTGGGTTGCCTTATAATTCATGGCTTTAAGGTAACGGTATTTTCGTCAGCAATTTACACTGTATGCTGATGTCACTTTTCAGAGTCACTCTGTTTCGACCTTGCTATCTGTATCTTTCATTTGATACTGTCTGGGGTCTATAATCTCTGTTTCGACCTTGCTAGCTATATCTTTCATTTGATACTGTCTGGGGTCTATAATCTCTGTTTCGACCTTGCTAGCTGTATCTTTCATTTGATACTGTCTGGGGTCTATAGTCTCTGTTTCGACCTTGCTAGCTGTATCTTTCAATTGATACTGTCTGGGGTCTGTAGTCTTTGTTCTGACCTTGTGAGAGATACCTTTCATTTGGTATCGTCTTCGGTCTATATTTACTGTTTTAGACCTTACCAGCTGTACCTTTCGTTTGGTACCTTCTGGGGTCTATGTCTCCCCTTTGTTAGACTGAACCAGGAGTGTCGTCAGTTCGATACCCTCCTGGAGTCTATGATTCTTTGCCTTAGTCAGTAGTCCTCACTGCTGAGGCATATGTTATTCCCTGATGTCTCCTGCTTTCTTAAATAATCAAATTCAGTATTTTGATAACAATATCAATTAAGGGAAAACTACCTCTTACCACAATGCACTGAAACAGTCTTGGTAGAAGGCTGCTTTATTTAAAGAAAATATAGGATTTTCTGGAAAGGACACTGAAGCACTGAAAGCACTTAAACTACTACTTATTAAAGTTATTTGACTAAATGACACTAAATTCTTATGAACTCACCAGCATTTGTAAAAATGCTGATACTCGCTTTTCAAATAACTTGTAATCTCAGGTAAGCAATTAGATAGGTACATCCCCGGAGCTGCTGATGAAGATGGCCTAAGTACCTTGCTGCACTTTATATATGTTGTTTGTATTACTTTGATACTATGTAATGTAACCATGTAAAATTATTACTATTAATGCAATGTTTTGTTGTACTTTGATTACTATATGCATGTGTTGTGATACTTGACATGACGTCATCCACCCCAGAACGTTTCCGCCGTTCCGGTTTTGGGGTGTGACATATTGGTATCAGAGCATTGTTTATAGTGAGCTAAGTATATCAATTCATAAAAGATATACAGCCTATAAATGCAATGGGATAAAACACTCTGACCAAGAATTATACTTTAAAATATAACCATATTTTACCAAAGTATAATAACATCCAGAATCTAAGCACTCGAACAAAAGTATCACAAGAAGGACCATAATAAAAGTCTTCGGATGTTGAGCACTACAGTCAAACCTGGGCAGTTATGTAATCGTAAGCTGGGATAAATGTAACCTGATCAACTACATTTATCCGAGATGCGATGAACGTGTGCTCGGGAGTGATAGTGGTGTGCAGCAGATCTGAAACTTACCAAATAGGAATTCTAGAGCCAAACATAAAGTTAAAATACTATAGGAGTATTTTAGAACGCTAAAAGATCCACACTAATCCCAGAATCATAATCAGAAGATAAGACTCAATCAAGAATTAAAATACCATGGGGGTATTTTAGAATCTATAAACAACCTTGCGTGAATAATTAAAAAGACCCTTATCGATATACCTACAACTACAGAGGGTGTACTTCCAAGATCTTATATAATAAAGACCCCATAGGCTAAGAAGGTGTGGTTTCGCTCTGTTTCCTCTTCCTCGTTGGGATGTGGTCCTAGAGTAGTATCACATATTCGAAGGCCTATCGGATCTAAGCTATATAGGATTTGTATACCATGTGTAATCGTAGCAGGACTCGATATGGATCATTTAGTGAAATGTTAATAATCCCTTAGGATTCTTTAGACATTTCCATTCTCGCGCGAACCCTGTAGAAAAACCCTATCCACTTCAGTGCTTGACAGAAGAGTTGATTTCGACCCCGAGGAGATTCATTGAGAAGATTTCCTGTTCGGAAGTGAATGAACCGGGTCGGGACTATTGAATACACCAAGTGCCCATATTCTCTTAGGGACAGTGGTGAGAGATTCGCCTAAACTTCGGAGATTCCTAGTCAT
Organism: Lactuca sativa; assembly: GCF_002870075.4. Lineage (NCBI taxonomy): Eukaryota > Viridiplantae > Streptophyta > Magnoliopsida > Asterales > Asteraceae > Lactuca > Lactuca sativa. Next base: position 85,663,742 of record NC_056631.2, on the reverse strand, counting down.
CCATCATGAAGTGATGACACCCATAGTTGGAATCAGAAGGAAGGCGGAGTAGAAATTCGATATGTCCATACAAGAAGAGAACCCTAGGAAACTACCCGAAGGAAGCCAACGCCGATTCCAGCCAAAGATACGAGGCAGACCGAGGGAGCTAGTACATAGAACCCGGGAATTGTCTTTTCCTCGTATTCGTCACGATAATTCACCCTTAAAAATGATGCAGTTTAGTGAGTTAGTGGTTACACTACTCACGCTATGTGTTAGGTAAATCGTCGTTTCCCGTTGCCAGATACGCGATTAGGGCGGATCCCCGCATCTCTATTGAGAAAATTTTAGCCATCTGCCCTTGTGAGTTTCCCTTTCCACGATTTCGTTCCGAACCGTTCTCAATTCTCTCCAGGCCGGAGAGTGAAACCTTTCCATGTATAAAAGTAACTTAGTAGGAACGACTCGCATCTTATGGCCTTTTTCCGATACTCATACTCTTACCTTGATTTCCAGGACTACATCATAGGGATGTAGGTCAACGTTCAAACAACTAGTACCCGAGGCACGGGAAAAATTTATGCCTAATGAGTTCAGGACAGAAATGTCCAGGGTTAACCATCATCTCTCATTACCTTGTATTCCTCTCCGGGTAGGAAAAACCATGCCACCGAAGAAGCGTAACCAATCCACAAGCAAGAAACCTGCCCTCTTATTCGATGAAGCTACGTTCCAAGCTGCAGTCTCAGCAGCCGTAGCAGCTGTCATGGCTCACCTGAATGCTAACAACGCCAATGTTAGCAAGGGCCCTGTCGGGATTTCTAATTCTAGCAATGGACGGCAGCAACCCACTCTTCCCCACTCAGCTACCCAAGAACCTCCACTTAACCCGCTAAAGAGAAAATTCAAGATAAAGGAGGGAAGTACCTCGGCTCCAGGACCTTCCGAAGGGCAACGAGCTGAGGCAGTCGATACCCCTGTAAATCCTTCCCTCCCGACCTCAAGAAGACCATACCTAGGAGACCTTCCCCACTGCAGCAAGTGCAGCTACCATCATCATGGTACCTGCCGGGAACTTTATTGTGCTAGGTGCCACATGCTGGGGCATACTGCTCGTGTCTACAGAACCCCGGTTGAGTTCATTACACCAACCACCAATGTGGCGACCCGTATGGTTTGCCACCTATGTGGTAGAATGGGACACTCTAAGAGGGACTGCCTAACTGAAGAGAAAGACAAAGACACAGAAGGAGCCTGACACTACTGCTTAGGAAGAAGCAGCAAAGAAACTCGTTGGATTTTTGGTACGTCTCTCGATCCCAGATAACTAAGCTAAGAAAACAATAAAAGACTAATTCAAGTATAAATTCTTTCTAGTAAGGTGAAAGTCGCAGCACTATTATAAAATTTAAAAATTCATTAGGTAAAACTACAATGGCTAAACATATACGTTACGGCCATGTATATTTAGGATGGATAGACCTAGAGTGAGCGAATGCCGCCTCATTTCCTGTTCCTCGTTTGGTTTTGGATTTAGGGCAGGGTCGCTCAGTCAACAGTCCTCCCCACCTTAAATATACATGACTAGTATATGTGAGGCGATTATAGAAATGCCTCGTGAGAATCCATTCAAGAAAAGATACTCTATTCGGAAACACTTAGAACTCTCTATAGTTCCGTGTCGACTCTATCGGTCCAAGTATCCGCGGTAGCGATATATGGGACGAAACCCGAGGCGCCTAGAACTTGTGTGCCTGTTCGGCACATGACTCTATCGATCTTCACTTTATATCATGTCGAAGTGAGCCAACTTCGACGACTCTATTGAGCACGGTTTGACTTCGTGCAACCATGTGTACATTCTTAGTGCTGTGAGCTTTCTCCATGGCCATATCGGCAAATAAAGGTTCCTCCGAAGCCGAACCTAACACAAATAATCACATCTAATGCAATTCGTCAACCGTCCCTCTTATCTCAAACCTTCCGAAGTACTCAAGTGAGGGTACCCCACGCCGTCGATCGACCCCTCGTAGTCAAATGAACACCAAAGTGAAAGGCACTGCAAATACCTCAGAAAACGACAACCATCCGAGGCATACTCCGTTGAGTTCCCTGGGTGACCCTCCTCACCTCACACATAAGGTTCGTGAACCCAGAGAATAGAAATCATGAGGCTGGCCACTATGACCAGGTGTACTGCTGGCATCCATCAAGTATGGGCAGTTAAGCCACGCATGAGTTCTACCATGAACCTCTTCGCAAAACACTTTCACCCCATTCGATGACATAGGAGCAGAAAATCAAGAGAACTACTGCGGATTGAGCTAGTAGAGTTCCGAGTGAAGAGACCCTATGCCCACTAGATTTGCCTTAGACCGAGAAAACTCAGAACCTTTGGGAGAATAGTTGCGGTAGGTGCTCGCACTACTCCTGCACCTTGCCCACCCAGTTATAGGCAGGTAGTGCTTATCATCCTCCACCCTCTCACAAGGAGGAAAATCGTCGTCGCCTCGTAGATGATGAATCATATTTCCCGAGGTAAACACTAGAATACCGAGAACCACAGGGTAACCTTCGCAGCCAAGAATACTTGGTCAAGTGCGAAAGTAGTTGCGTTAAATCTCATGACACGGATCCCGAAAAGATTATAGACTCGACACCAGCCTTGGTGTTAGTCGAGGGATTACGTCGGAGCACGCACTTTCCACGCTAGAATAAACCACAGTCTTAGAGATTCCTTGGACTAATAGGTGTTCTCCGAATACTATCTCAAGCAGAGATAGTAGAACTACCTCGCGAGATAGTCCAACACTCGTCTGGTGAAACCCTATCTCCCCGATTCTCAGGGTTTCCGTATCTCAAGCGTCGTTAGTGCAGGTCCATTTTGCACAAGCTGGAGATAGACACTCTATAGCAAACCGATGACCATAGTCGCGCAACCCACTTGACGATCTAGGAAGCCTCTATCATCCAGTGGAAAGAAAGCATGAAACTGAAGACCACTTGAGATTCCTACGAACCAACCCGAAGGACTACACTACCAGTACGAGAGAGAACGTTAGGAACTTCGGAATGGCGATCACGCCAGTGATGATCTTGCCATAGAAGTACACTATGTTCTAAGTACTGAAAGGCTCTACCCTTCCTAGAGCGTAGGACCATTCGGGAATCCTCATGGAAATTTGGTCCAATCCTTTTCAGACCACTACTACTTTCGGATATACCACAAGATTCACATTCGACCGATCCACTTCTTAGACTTGATATGCGATTATCCGACAACACTCTTCGTGCCTCACTCATCTTGACAGAATCCATCGAGAACCCTGACTTCATAGATACACCAGTCGGAACCCGCTAGCTACACTAGACGGAATGCGCATCCCGTATGTGAAGATCTGTGGGAAGGACAAACACAGACTAGAGATCACTTGGGAATGCGAGGGCAACCGTATAGGAAGTACTCCCTCATCTCTACTTGGCCATTCGTTCCTACTTCCTTGTCTAGACTTGAATTTCGGGACGAAATTCCCTCTAACGGGGGGATGATGTGACAACCCAAGTTGTCCCGTTACATTTCCCCGTTACCGTTAACGGAATATTCCACTGTATAAAAGTTCCGTTAAATAGAGGGCATCAAATTAATAAACATTCCATTTGGTTACCTTTAACATGCCGTTAAGTCGTGATAAAAGGGAATAAAAACACAAGACACACATTTTCATTCATTTAGAAAATGTCAAGTTTTATTATTACGACCACTAAATCGGGTGCGACCAAAAGCCCCGTTTAGCGGCAGTATCGGGTAAAATTCCACTGAGCCCCGACTGTGAAACCTATATATGGGTGAGTGGAGTCCATTGGAGACTTTTTACACTCTCTCTCTATACTCTCTCTCTAGACCCGTTTTCGCCCCGAATTCGCAACCAAACGCTTCCAAATTGTAAGTCCGCTTACCCTAACTTATTCTAAGCGTATTGATTTATGTTTATAGCCCAAAAATCATCCAAGAAGGCATAGGATAAGGAGTTTACGGCCTAGGAACATTCTAGGGCCGTAAACCCCTAAAAAGGTGCCAAATATGCCTTTAAACTTGACCATAAGCTTAGAAACTAATAGGGGTTATAGCCTAGGGGTGTTTAAACACTAAAATGCATGGATTTAGGACTCAAAGAAGAGTTTACGGCCCAAGCACATGCTTAGGCCGTAAACTCCACAAGTTATGGTCCCAAATGTGCACCAAACTCATCCTAGGGCTTATTACATATTTTAGGGACTTATTCCTTTGAGTTTAGACCCTTGAAAACACTCCAAACGAATTTAAGAAAGGAGTTTACGGCCTAGACTTGGTCAAGGCCGTAAACTCCCTAAAATCATGCCCAAAAGTGTGATTTTGCCCCCCCTAATGGCCTTAGACATTTACCATAAAATGCTAGAATGGAAATAAAGGCTAAAACACAAGAAAAATGAGATATTTCTTGGAGTTTACGGCCCAAGCATTTTCTAGGCCGTAAACTCCCCAAAACCCCCTCAAATGTTGGTTTTAATCACCCATAATAGCATCAAACTTCATAAGAAAATCCTAGAAAGGCATTAGAGGCTTGAAACTTCACAAATCACTAAGGGTGAGAGTTTACGGCCGTAAACTCCCTTGGGAGAGTTCTTAGGCCGTAAACTCCTATAAAATACCTTTAGAAGCCTCAAATCCAATCATGCCTTTGATGAAAAGTGCTTAGAATAAATCAAGGAACAAGCTAGAAGCATCAAAACCCCAAGAAATTGACCTTGGGAGTTTACGGCCGTAAACTCCCTTAGGTTGGGCCGTAAACTCCTTGTTTGGTCCATATTGATGCTTTAAACCCCTTTACACCCTTGATACTTGAGCATAGCAAAGTCCCACAACTGATAGGAGACCCTTAGCACCCTTAAACGCTACCAGGGACCCCAAACACTCAACCAAAAGTGTTTTCCACTCCTTTGAGTGTGTATAATTGTTTTATTAGTATATTATATGCTAATTGTATGTGAACATATGTTATCATATGTTAAAATAGGTCCTTGTGTGTGTTCAAGTCCTTGCGTGACCCCGAACGCCTAAACGGCACTACCGTCGGATCTACTTATACCAGGTGAGTTCATACCCCTGAATGAACCTTTTTAATGCTTTTAAATGTTTTCATAGGGGGGGATTACAAGTTAAACATGCCAGTTATCATATCAATCACATGTGATTGATAACCCGCATGCACAAGATTTTACCACTGTACACTGTTTTACCGAGTAGGACACTATAAATGGCTTTCAAAAAGGGTTTTTAAATTGTTCAAGTTCTTACTTTCATAGCTTATCAAAGACTCATTTCAACTGATTTATAAAATATTCTCAAAGATTTCTAAAGATTTTCACACCTATTTTATCAAAGAATACAAATGCGATTTTCCTGAGTAACAAAATCTTTAAGGGTTTTTCATGAATACTTTTAATTGTTAGATACCACTGCTTCGCTTATACTTATTTTATGCTCCTACTCTGTAATGTTTTTGCTTATACCTGAAGTCACTTATACCTGATAACGCTTATACTTATTTACCCTCTTACTTAGTGATACGATTATACTTCGCTTGTATTTGAGATCGACTTTACTTCACTTATACTTGATACGCTCTTACTTCACTTGTGGTCATATCTACTTCGCGATGCGCCTATACTTATTCGACACTTATACTTCACTTGCGACCGCTCTTGCTTCACTTATTAGACACTCCTACTTCACGAGAATCACTTTCACTTGATATACACTTAGTCATAGTTAGATGTATGTCCGTACTTATATAAGTATATATAAGTAATGACTGAAAGACTTAGGAAGGCTCATCGGCCCTATTTCCTTTTCTTCGTTGAGATGTGGTCTGGTGGGATCGGGTAGCCGTCCGAAGGTCGTTTGGTCCATTAGTTAAATACTATGTATATGGGTATGGACATATAGGGAATTCTCTAGTCAAGTCAATTAAGAGTCTCTTCATCTATTCTACACTTACTTTAGAAACACACTACCCACTGTTTGGAAGTCTCTACCTCTAGTATATCGTTTGTATTAGAAACCCACTCCCCTCAAGAAACACACTATTCTCTATTTGGGATGCATCTTCGGGACGCGGCCTTCTCCGTCGTCTAGTTGGTAACCAGAGTCTCCTGTAGGGAGAGCGGACATTGTGTGTATAGGCCTATACGGGATTAACAACCCCGCACCCTGACTGCTAGCTACAGTCCACGGCCCACCAAGCCAAGGGGTGACAAATGTCATATTATATAGATGCTTGTAGGGCGTCTGGAACTCTAGTCAGTATGGTTACGAGTATCCTGGGTTGCCTTATAATTCATGGCTTTAAGGTAACGGTATTTTCGTCAGCAATTTACACTGTATGCTGATGTCACTTTTCAGAGTCACTCTGTTTCGACCTTGCTAGTTGTATCTTTCATTTGATTCTGTCTGGGGTCTATAATCTCTGTTTCGACCTTGCTAGCTGTATCTTTCATTTGATACTGTCTGGGGTCTATAATCTCTGTTTCGACCTTGCTAGCTATATCTTTCATTTGATACTGTCTGGGGTCTATAGTCTCTGTTTCGACCTTGCTAGCTGTATCTTTCAATTGATACTGTCTGGGGTCTGTAGTCTTTGTTCTGACCTTGTGAGAGATACCTTTCATTTGGTATCGTCTTCGGTTTATATTTACTGTTTTAGACCTTACCAGCTGTACCTTTCGTTTGGTACCTTCTGGGGTCTATGTCTCCCCTTTGTTAGACTAAACCAGGAGTGTCGTCAGTTCGATACCCTCCTGGAGTCTATGATTCTTTGCCTTAGTCAGCAGTCCTCACTGCTGAGGCATATGTTATTCCCTGATGTCTCCTGCTTTCTTAAATAATCAAATTCAGTATTTTGATAACAATATCAATTAAGGGAAAACTACCTCTTACCACAATGCACTGAAACAGTCTTGGTAGAAGGCTGCTTTATTTAAAGAAAATATAGGATTTTCTGGAAAGGACACTGAAGCACTGAAAGCACTTAAACTACTACTTATTAAAGTTATTTGACTAAATGACACTAAATGCTTATGAACTCACCAGCATTTGTAAAAATGCTGATACTCGCTTTTCAAATAACTTGTAATCTCAGGTAAGCAATTAGACCGGTACATCCCCGGAGCTGCTGATGAAGATGGCCTAAGTACCTTGTTGCACTTTATATATGTTGTTTGTATTACTTTGATACTATGTAATGTAACTATGTAAAATTATTACTATTAATGCAATGTTTTGTTGTACTTTGATTACTATATGCATGTGTTGTGATACTTGACATGACGTCATCCACCCCAGAACGTTTCTGCCGTTCCGGTTTTGGGGTGTGACACACTGACTTCTTTTGCCTCCCCTAGAGAACAATCTCTAATGACATGATTGACTTGCTATGCTCGTAGCAACCAATACTTTTGGATTGGCAAGCTCCATTGTGCCTTTCTCACACGCGCTACACCAACCCCTACCCTGCTGGCCTCTCAAACCCTTTTCAGAAGTCTTGGATCTTTTCCCGAGGCGCTCCAATAAATGCACCTAATCGTAGCCCGTCTTCCTGAGGTGCCAAAATCGATCTCCTGATCTCGAGCTCTAGAATTATACCATTCAGTGTCTCACACCCTAAAATACTCACAAACTTCCTGATATCATCCCTTGCCATAGCTTCAGCAGCATCATCACCAAGCTTACTATCAAACTCTTTCCACCTATCTCGTGCCCCATTCTTTGGCAGGCATGAAGCATAGCTGACTTTTGCTTCCTCGGGGCAGGAACTCATCCTTAATGCACTAGCCATATCAGCTAGCCACCTCCTACTAGCAATGGGGTCCCTCTCCCCATAGAACGTCGGAGCTCTACAAGCACATAACTCCCGAAAAGGAAGATTGTGATCTCTAATGATAGCCAAAACCTCCGCTCTGAACGCACCCAAGCGCTCATCAAACATCTCGGATATACTGCGAGAAATCTCTGATGAGATGAACTCCTACATCTTCTCACTAATCGGTTCAGCACCTGCACCAAATTCGGAATCTGAAACCAAAACAGAACCAGAACTACCTCCTTGAGTGATCATCTCCAACCCAAAATAGTACACGCCAAAGATCAAAACATTAAAAAGAATCCTTCTCCCATAAGCTTCTTAGATTCTCTAAGACTCTCCCTGACTCGAGTATGGATCCTGTGCTTTTAGTAGTACGGGCCCAACACTACCTTCCACACCTATCCATACTTTCCTAAAGAATTATCCCGAATCCTCTAAGTCACCTTCTCAAACTAATGCACTAAGGCTCACTAACCATGCAAATACAACCATTGCAGCACTCCCTAGGCTCACCTAGGTTCCCAGCCTCACTTTATCATCAGTTGCTGAAGAACTCCTCATAATGCCAGTCATCTACCTCATGAATACTTTCGTATTCACTTAGTATCTGAATCGCATCATCAAAGAGTTCCACAAAGCACAAAGAAAGCAACATTCGTGCAGTAACACTCCAATCCACCAAACTATCACAGAACATCGAATCCACACACTATAAAAGATGCCATAAATTCCACCCCTACTTTCGGTTGCCTTATGCATGCAAATTATACATAGGACAGGATCGAATAGACTGTCGAATAACAAACTCTACCCTAGAAACACAGCCATACAAGGAACAGGAAATAAGGCCCAATCAATTATTATGGGGCTATAAGATCCTAATCGTATAGAATTTTTAAACTATACATTTAGCAATTACTGATTCCAAACACTATTCCCAATCCAACATAGCATCCAATACTCTCAAACCTTCCAAGCATCACATATCAGGCCAATCTATCACTGGCTAATCGAACTAGCATGCAAGTTTACAAGCTCACACAACAAGCATACAAAGACATCTCTCCTAGCGTTTTATCATGCAACTGAGCAGATCCTTAGACCTAACTACCATATGATTCACAGATTCACATATAAAATCATATCAGATAACATGTATAGATAATTTGGGAAACTTACTTGAGCTCGGCTGATTGGATGCACCACACCCTTCCCATATCTCAAAAAATTCTTCTCTTGAAAACATATTCTTTTGAAAACTTTATCACTCCTCAGTTTGAGTTCAGACACACCCGAGGGTATATCCGAATTCCTAAAACTAAGGCTCTGATACCAACTTTTGTAACGCCCCAAAAATCAAGACATAATTTTTTTTTGAGATTAATAAATCGTTAGAACACGACCTTCCCAAAAAAAAACCAGTGTAAATTAATTTATAACACAGCATTGCCAAATCAGAGTACTTCAGAGAAAACGGAAACATGCGATGGGTGCTCTACAATCATCCCGAGCCCTTCCAATTGTAAACCAGAGTACCTGAAACATAAACTGAAAACCATAAGCACAAAGCTTAGTAAGTTCCGGAAAATACCACACAACTTATAACCACAAATTCTCATACAACATACATATAGTTGCCATGGGCTCCACCATGGTCTTTATCTGATATGTCATGGGCTCCCCTCATGGTCTTTACCTGGAATTTCATTGGCTTCCCTACATGGTCTGACATCAAAATGCCACGGGCTCCCCCCGGGGTCTTCCATGCAAGTATCACAGAGACAACTAGCATACCACATATCACATAAATAACAAACATACCACATAACACATAATGAGCTAAAATTGGTGCCTTCGACCCATGGATATAGTGAGAAGACTCACCTCGAATACAGAAGCTTCCTGAAAGAAATCCCTAGTTGCTGCCCAAACAACTTCCCGAGCTAACAGTACCAAATGACATCCAATTAGCAATTGGTTTCTAATCCATAATTATAACTTCATACCCTATGTAAAAGACCATTTTACCTCAACCTATCCCTTTCCAAAACTATGGCCCAAACTATAATCTGAAAGCCCCAAAGTCCAATTAATCAACCAATGGCCCAATTTTCCAAATTGGGCCCAAACCTCTACTTGGGCCTTACCTTAAGGCCCAACCATTGTTTCTAGTCCAAACACTTGGCATTTCGATGTCCCATTAACCCATAATCATCAACACCCACATATGGAAAACTTATGGCCCAATTCTCCAAATTGGGCCCAGACCTTTCCAATGGGCCTTATCCTAAAGCCCCAATAATTTCCTTAATCCATAAACTTGTTTCCAATTATCCCATGAAGATCCACAACAACTTAGTCCAACAAATGGCGCAACCCGAGGCCCACAAGTGCGAAGTCCATTTCTATATTGGGCCACAAGGCCCAATAGGCCTAACCATATCAACATTGGTCCAAAGATACTCTCAGATCCAAACAACAACAATTCCAGGCCCAAAACCATTAGGGCCCAAAGGTCCAAAGTCCGCTAAGGCCTAAGTCTTCCTGAGAGCATACGCCCAACGTACCTCTTCTGTACGCTTAGCGTACTAGGCAAAAGGGTGGTACACGCAGTGTACTACATGGTACACCCAACATAAAAATAACTCATGCATAAAATCCATTTTGTACTTAATTCATGTAGGCTCAACACTCAAATTACAGCTCTTGGTTAATTAAATGATTCTAGGGCATAAGTTGGCAACTTTATGCCTTTGCATGCTATGAAAAATCCTAACAACTCATTCTTCATCATTAAGACCTTTCCAAAGGTCCTAACTCATGCGTGAAACCATAGAAGACATCAAGATTGCATTTTTATACAATAAAAAAGTCCAAGAGTCCCAGAAATAGTCATACTAACCTCTGAAGTTGCCCAAACTCACAAGAGATGATTTATGGACTCAAGAAAACCCTAACTCAACTAGCAAGGAGGATAGGCAAGATGCAATCCTTTTACCATCAAAAGCTCTCTAAGAGGCACTAGATGCAAGATCCAAAAGCTCCTACGATGATCCAAACTTGAACACCACCTTCTTCTTCTTGAACACCCTTAAGAAAGGCCACTAAACACACTTTTAAGCTCAAATTTCACACTTCCTTGCAAAACTAGGGTTTTAAGATGAACATAGGCTATAGAGGCTGATTAGGGTTACGTTTAAATGACATAAGGTTGTTTAAATAGGGTACAAGAAATGAAATTAGGGTTTTACTTTGAATGGCTTACGCCTCGCATACCCCTTAGTACGCCTGACGTACTCACAAGCCATCCGCGACCATGCAACCCTTTACGCCCGGCGTCCCTTCCATCTACGCGTCGCATAACTATTTTTCCTCGGTACGCCCTGCGTACCACCTTGGTATGCCCCGCATACTAGGGTTTTCCCCCAAAACCCTAATTCTTCCGAAGGCTATAACCCACTCGACACAACCCCGACTTCTACCATTCATATATCCATAGAAAGGTATCGAGACGCTCAACTCCATTATCAACTCGTACTTGCCATAAGATATCCCGAACTAAAATCCACTTCCCGTAAAAGCCCTAGCTACGAAAATACATTAAACAATTCCAACTGGGTCCAAAACCCAATTCCCCAGGATCTGAAACCTGATAATACTTGGTCCTTGATCTCCATCCTAAAAATGGAACAATTCAAAACAAGATGTTACATATATATATATATATATATATATATATATATATATATATATATATATATATATATATATATATATATATATCGTAAGCCATGGTTGTCAATCCCATAAAAACTCCACCATATATCTACATTTTAATAATAAATGAAGTGATTTAATAAAAATTTTAGCTATAACCACTATCCCACCGATATTTGCGGTAACGTTATTTTGCCAACTACCAAGAACCGCTATCCCACAGCTATTGACTGCATAGTTCAAATCAGATTAACTAGGTCTTGATTGCAAAGTCGTAGATTATTAAACTTCGTTTGAAGAAAAATGATTATCGAATGAGGAAGTTGTTGAATTCAGAAAGATTGAATCAATAGATGAAATCAAAAAATTAATTCTCCAAATAAACTAATGATTCCATCTCTGATACCACTTGAAGAGTAAAAAATTCAATAAAGTAACAATTTCATAATGTAAATGAACACAAAAGGTAAATAACTTATGTTTAGCTCAATAATGTTTGGAAGTAGCAAGGTTACAAGGCATACAAAGTATTTTGTGGAAAGTGTTTTTTGTATACTATACTATAGTATTATATATACTACCCTCAACAGACACAAAAAGTATAGAGACACTTCGACATTCAAAGTATTACAAACAAACATGCTCTCTAAAATACATAGATATATTGAAGGTGTGTAACCTTCCATATAGACAACAAGACACACTTCGACATTATGACCATAAGACTTCGATAGAATATATTCACAACAAACTGGACTCTAAAATCTCAGTTTTCAGAATAGGAGTATTAAAGGATGCATTAATAGTTATAATAGTTGATGGTTACATCACAACCATCATTACAACCATTATCTGACTTGTCGGTCGGACTATTGGGGCCGCATCTACACTGAGAAGTGAGGAGTCGAACGTGTCACTTGTCTGCTGCGTTAATACAATCATTGCCCGTGGAATCGTAATCCTCTTGGACAAGTGAAGGTTGCAATACGAAAGTGGGAAGCTCAATTCCATACTTTGGTCACCTGATTAGGGAAAAATACAAAAAAAGAAAGGGGTCTAAGTGTAATGCTTTTATTTTTAGAGCGAATCTGGAGAGACATCTTTAAAAAAATAAGAATTTTCAATCGGAATTTGCAGTGACATCTTGAAAAATAGGAATTTTCAAGTGGATACAAGAGCGCAAAATAATATGTGCCACAAAAACCTAATATACCGGTATAAGAAATAATGTGCCACTAAATGTAATTTTATTTGTAGTGTATGCTAATAAGAATAGAAAATTTTGGTCTTACGGGAGGATTTGTTGAAAAATACACTTATGGCTAGTATTTTGTTATGTTTTGTTAGTGTTTTGCTAACTTATTTTTTATATAATCTTTTGGTTGTTAAAAGAAATTTTAAAAAATTAAATTCATTCTTTTATCCAGATATACAATCGGTAATCTCAACCCATTTATATTATATTTTCAATAACATATCAACCTATGATTTAATTTAGGAGAATAATGTTATTATACATAACAATAATTTGCAGCTGACTTATGAATAGTAATTGGCTGAGCTGGTCATTGTTCATCAGCTCATTGTAACAACGGAAATTTTTAAACAAATTTTTCATTTCAAAAGGAAGTATTTTCATCCAAAACAAGGCATAAACATTCAACGTGTCATATCATAATACAAATCATATGAATCCCAAGATCATAAATCATCTATCAGTGTGTACAGATCACGCCGGCGCCTTCCCACGGTCCTCGCTAGTACCTGAAACACATACACAACAACTGTAAGCATAATCGCTTAATGAGTTCCCCAAAATACAACTTACGCACATACGCCTTTCCAGGCCCTGACCTTCCGGTCCATGTGTCTCAGGGGACTTCCGTCCCTACTGGGTAAACCTTCCGGTCCTACCCACGCCAACCCTTCGGTCCACATTACAACGCCTTCCGGCCCATAACATATTCGCCTTCCGGCCCATAACATAACGCCTTCTGGCCCACATTAAACATATCATACATAGCACATATAACAATTAACTTATCACATATAACACATATGTCTCATATCATATCCGACCTTCCGGTCACACAATCAAACCCTTCTGGGTACAGTATAGTGAGAAGACTCACCTCGTGAATATCGATAGCTAGCAAATCCCGAAATCACTCGTGCTCGATCCTCCGAGCTACGATCTCCCTATAACATCATACATCTCTTATTAACACTTTTTATCTCTAAGGTTGACTATCCCTAAGAAGTCAACACAGGTCAACTCTGGTCAACGGTCAACGGTCAACTTTGACCGGACTCGGCGAGTGCACAAGGGCAACTCGGCGAGTCTAGAGGTTTTCGCCAACTCTCTAGGATTCCCTTCCTACACGTCGAGTACTCCCCCTGACTCGACGAGTTCCACCTGGAAGAATCGCGGGGCCACCCCAACTCAACTCGCCGAGTCTCAAGAATGACTCGGTGAGTCCCAGCTCGACTCAGTCCTCCTGTTAACCCTCTCTAACTCACCCTGACTCACTGAGTCAACCTATGACTCGACTGGACCACTTCACTGAGCGAACTCAAGGCAATCTTCAAGCTACTCGCCGAGTCTGCTCATCGGACTCGGCGAGTCCATACCATGCAATCACTCAAACTCGCTTCTAAGGTCAGATCTGTTCCAACAACTTATAGATCTGGCCTTCCTAGACTGATTCATCACGTAAAGCCCCTAACTTGGTGTCCATAACACACCCCATGGCTCATAAGTAGCATTTTGACCTAAGGCATAAGGATTCCAATCCAAAACCTCCATTGATTCCCAAAAAGCTTGGGCAAAGGGACACTCTGGACCTCCAAGGGTCCAGATCTATGGTCTAAATCGCTTAAGGGACCAAGGGAGCACAAGATCTAGCCACAAAAGGGTTCAATAAACCCTAAATCAATGTAAACATCAACATAGAAGAGGATAGCTCGAAGGTATTACCACAATAGTGATGCTCTGGACTCCAAACCCTCAGAAGATGGCTCCTCTTGCTTTCCCCTTAGCTGATTTTCCCTTTCCTTGCAAGATGACACCTCCAAGATCAATAATGTCCTCCTACTTTGCTCCAAACGCTCACACTCGATTAGGGTTTCACTCAAGGGACTGGTGAGCACAAATGACGGCCATAAGGCCCTTTAAATAGTTCCCAAACCCGATAAATTAGGGTTTCATTAAACAGCGCGGACTCGCCGAGTCCATATCCTGGACTCGCCGAGTCCAGGCGAATCCCGCGTCCAGAATCGCGACCCTACTCGGCGAGTCTGAGCTCCAACTCGCCGAGTCCCCTCTCAAAACACCAAAAATAAAAAACAATAAAGATACCTGGAAATTCGGGCTGTTACACATGCTTAATTTTGGCGCCACCCATATTTTCTCCTTGCACTGCCTCCGTCACCCAATAATCTTCTACCCCTAGTGCTTTAAACCCACGATTTTTCCAAAACCCTGTCCATCTCCTATCTCTGACCATATAATTGAAGGAGATACTAATTTGGTTGGAGGCTTACAAATTTCCGATTTACAAACATCTCTCTAACCTAACCCTAACTAAAGAGATTTTCTTTTGGTGTTCTTTAAATATATGTTTTTCTCTGTATTTCTACAAATAATAGGTACCTCGAAGAGGCTTATCCTTCATTCGGAATAGTACGTCTTTGTGGAGGTGATTAATGATAGTACGCTAGTAAAAGGGAAAGATTTCGTGGTGGTAGTGCTTTTACAACTATGTAATAGTAGAAGAAACAAAGCTTTATTGGTCTAAGAAGGTTCTATTCCGCTAGTGGTGGCTCTTTCACAAACTAGAACTCCTATACCTAAACACAAGGTATCATTTCTTGATTCCTAATTACTACTCCATTGATAAATTTGGTAAGAAATTAGTAAAAACCCATTTGATGTTTCATTTCATCTATCAATTTTTTCACAGTTCACATATTAATTCTCAAAATTCATAAACTTTTCAAATTGTGGATTATTCTCGTTCGGATTAATCATGGGATTTAGATTGTATTGAGAATTCTAAACCTTAATATTGGTCATTAGATATAGATATGTGTAATTCATGTGCCACATGTAGATTTATTTTTGAATTGAGATTGAATTGTTGAGATTGTGATTGTGATTGTGTTTATTTGCAAACCATCATGGACCTACATGTGAGTCTCCTAAATTTTCTGTAATTATTTGATCTGAATTTGATATTGATATTGATATTATAATATATGTAAGCATTGAGTATTTGAAAGATTTAGGGTTTTCACATTTCACAGGATCTCAATTTTTTTGTAGAATGATTTAGTTTGTTAGGTTTATTTATCTAATCCATATGCATTTTGTAATTTGATTCTTTAATGCTAGCCAGGGATTGACCTCTATGATTTTTGTGACTTGATTGTTAAGGATTGTATGCATTTGATGAAAACAAAGGAACTCACTTATGATTATAAAATTTTAGGAATGTGTAATGACTAAAAAAGACTCCATGAATAACATGATTTTATTGATAGGTTGGTGCTAGAAAATTATAAGAAAGGAAAAAGGTTAAAAACTTGGTATCTTAGGATAGTTAAAGACTGTATGCATTTGGTGACAATAGAGGGGTATTTTGAGTTATGTGTTCTTTATAAATCTTGATGGATTATATTATACTAATGGGTAGGTGTTGGTTTTGACTGACGCAGGCATTGTTATCCATGAATTGAGACCACTAGGAATAATAAGGTAACATCGATAAGAAACATCCTGATTACATATGTTAGGTTAACTTGGGATTTCGTTGATGATCAAGAAGAAGAGATGCCTTTCGTTAGAAGCTCATGCTACTTTTTCCAGGTGAGAAATGATGTTGAAAAACGTAGAATGGTTTGATGACTACATATATTAGTTATGTGATTAAATAGATAAAATAATTAAAAATAAAAGTGATTTTATGTATGTTGCCCTTATAAACTTTGCAAGCTAGAACCAAGTTTTATGCCATCACTTGGGGCCAATATTGTCCTTGACATGTGGCATTATTCATGCATTGGTACATTGTAAATACATCTATATTCTTGATTTTAAAATGTAAATTGCTTTGGTAACCTTTATATAATTCACACGGTTTATGTTAATAAGTTCAGACAATTAATAAGATAACCATGTATATTCAGTGATTTCACCCTTATACATGTAATTTGGCAACCAGATTTGGGTCTTTAAGCATAGAAAGTGGAGCATGGGGACAACAGATCGTCGTGGACCTAACAACACTCTCCAATTAGGTAAAATCTTGATTTTACCATTGTTGATTACAAATGTGAACCGAAAATAAGATTTTTTTTTTGTTTTGGCATGTTGTTGAAGTCTGAAGCTCATTATCTTTACGTATATCATACACTTCATGGTCAAGACACGGGAAAAGTAATCATTTATAATTAAATGAGCTCCATAAGGTCATTTTATGTGTACATCTTTATAATCCATGATTGAAATTTGTTCTAATTGTGGGTCATGAAATTATGGTTAATGTTTTTCTTATGAAATTGTTCTAGATGTTTACACCCATGTGATGCTCCAGAATGTGATCCAACCATTTATATATTGAAAATGTAAGAGTCTATTCAACCTTTTCGTTTCATGGCTATATTAAATCTACATAATGTTATTGGAGAAATGAAATTGGTCAAAGAAATCTAAATCTAAATCTGAAGAGGTAAATATGTCATTCTTGTCGTTGGAAAGAAATAAAATGAAATTTAATTCCATTCCTCTGATATTTTGTTTCTGGTTTGGAAATTGGTCGAAGAAATTGTATCGGTAATTATGTTAACCGGCGAAATTACCCTTTATTGATTTTTTTTTTGTATATTCTTTCTTTTGTAAGGGGTTCTTAATCATGTGTAAAGGTAGCATGTTATACCTTCATATTCGATTCTTCAACAGGAACTACATAGACAGAGCCTTAAGATTTGTATATTTATAATGCATATTTTTTTTTATCGAACGAGCGGTTCAATGCATATTTATGCAACAAATTTCCATTTTTCCCTGATTTATGCTACAAAGTTTCATATTTTTGTAATTTAAGTAAAAACTTTTTACCTTCTTCATAACTATTGAGAATGGGCATAGCTAGGCATAAGAAATTTACTTTTTCTTAAGTTTGAAGCCTACAAGTTCTATTCTTCATGAAAGTCATGGAAATTATCTACCACAGAAACCAAATGGAAGACCTGTTGTGCACATGACCTTCTTCATGTTCTGCACATAATTGTCTATCGTATCCGGTGTGTGTATGTAGGGCAGGTGCACATGACCTTCTTCATGTTCTGCACATAATTGCCTATCGTATACGTCGTGTGTATGTAGGGCAGATCAGTAGGTGTATATGATTCTATGTATATGGTAGGTACGTATGTGTGTATATGGCAAGTGACTATGTCATAACAGAAAGAAATCAATGTGGGTTGCTATTTCTTTCTACCAAATGAAAGTAAGCTATTGTTTTGTGTTTAATATTGGCTAAGTGGAATAAATAAGAACTTACACTTTTTTGTTTCGGTTACAACATTTTACCATAAAAGGTACAATACCGTACTAGAAAAAATAATGAAAACAAGATATTATAATAACCAAATAAATGAAAATATGTTACCAATTTCTATTTGCTTAAGAATTTTGAATCCATATTTTATGAGTTATATAGATTCTATGTATTCCACTTTTATTCTTATACAGTGTACAATGTAACAAAAACAAGAAGGAAAAAAACTACCTTGTGCAAAACATGAGTTTTTTTTTACTAATTTATAATTATTATCATATTAATCAGTGGCGGAGCCATAATCAAAGTAAATGGATATCCCAAACCGATGGGTTCAGTTTCTTGGTTTTCTAAACTTGGTTTCGGGTTTAAACCCAAACCCATTCGAAGGTTTAACTTGTTTAGATTGAGAAGTTTATGTTGTTTATATATATATATATATATATATATATATATATATATATATATATATATATATATATATATATATATATATATATATATATATATATATATATATATATATAAAAGCTATGTTTCATGTTATGGCATGTGGGACAATTTTAGAATTTTTAAAAATAAGTTGAAAAATTGATAAATAAAATAAAATTGATCTGTGTAAGGGCCAAAATTTGAAATAGAGACGTCAAAGTTAAAAGTTCTACGCTTTACCTACTTGGACTTGTTAGTACTTGTGTTTAATTTTCACAACATCATAATATAATAGATAAAATTCGTATAAAACTATATAAAAAAAAGCTACGAAAATAAATGTTTGGAAGCAAATTTTAACTTGCAACCTTAAAAAACAGCGACTAACACTTTAACCATCTAAACCAACTACAACTTGTTTTATGATCTCGCTACACATGTTAATATTATGTATATATACAACAGGTAAAACAAAATTTTTCTAAAAAACAATTACACTATTGAAATTTTTTTGAAAGGCATCCTAGGATACCCAAGGATCTATTGTGTATCCGGCCCTGATATTCATTCTCTTATCCATGTATAAATTATAATCTCAAATCATTTTCAAAATTCTATATTTTCAATAGCAAATCAACCAAATATTTAACGTTAAGAGAATAATGTTATTTATAATCATGTTCGATGTGATCGAAAGTATATAAATAGTTATTTCCTACCAAAACAAATTAAAATAGTCATGTTTAATATAAAAAGAAAACTAAAATTTAGAATTTAACATCTAAACTTACACATTTTAGAATTATATATGAAAATTGTAAAAAAAGTTAAAAATAAAAAATAAACTTTGATGTATTTAATCCAAAGGTCACCCATCCAATCCAAAGCCATTGCCCTACCTCTGTTTTTTTTCTTCTTTTGGTTTTTCTTATTTAGTCATAAAAAAAAACCAACAATAAACAAAAAGACAGAGAATCACAAGATCCAAATGAATAAGCCCAATAAATTTTATACCTGTACATTAGTGGCCTGATCTCTAAGATCCAAACGAATAAGCTTTCCTAAGAAAATATCAAATCAGCAATAACTGAAAACTACTGCTGCATTTGATAAGTCAAAAGAAAAAATCCATGTGTAACATTAATGATGTTTGTGATTGAGTTTTAACATATTTAATTCAACATTTTGCTGTAAGTCCAAGTGTTTGTTTTCTCTACTAATTAATAGGTACTTCAAACTATATTTTTTCTACAATATGCAAAATAATTTTTTAATCTTATTTTTGGAAAAAGAAACTTTCTTAACAAATGTTTACAAGCCAGTTTTAGCATAAAGATTAATTATCGCTGTAAAAAAGGTTACTTATCATATCATTGAGTCACTCAGGCAAACCTCAATAACAACAAAGGTTGGGTACATTGGTATAGGACTATAGCTACCATGTTACAAGGTGGGCCCTAATACATACCTATTTTTCTTAATTATAATACAAAATATAAATGAATAATAATAAAGATCACCTTATTAGTTTTAAAGGACCCACCTAAATACATTATAATCTTTGGAAAAAAAACTATCAACCCAATTTTATGGAATAGTTGAATGCTTCAATTCATTTTAAATTTAATTATTTGACAATAGTTCAATCCATTTGAAATTACACAAAAAAAAAAAAAAAAAAAAGGAGTCTCACGAAACGTCACCTGAAGATCGTGATCGTCGATCGACATCAACAAACAATGCACACATCATCACGTTCTGACCAACCTGATCGATCGATCTCACCATCCGACGTCCATACAAACCGACCCGTCACCACTAATATTTTTTACTCTCACTTTTTTAGTTTTTATTTATATAATGAATCATGTGGTTTTTGGTTCTAGATTCGCCACTGACTGAATAACACTAGAATTTGAATATTGCTCAATGAATTGCAGTGATGTCAAAACGTCCAGTAGGGCCCCGATCCTATATGGGGGATGTTTGTTAAAAAAATCGAGGATGGGGGCGGGGGCAAGAAAAGGTTAACCTCCATTTCTATTTCGGGGGCAAGGACGGGGGTGGGCAGTCACGTAACTAACACCCCATGAGGTGCCCGTTAATATATATATATATATATATATATATATATATATATATATATATATATATATATATATATATATATATATATATATATATATATATATATATATAAATCATGAATATGCAATATAAATGCATTTTTTGAATAATTCTTTTTTTAATCTTATTTTGGAATTATAAGGAATATCGTCATATATTTGAACTTTATATATATATATATATATATATATATATATATATATATATATATATATATATATATATATATATTAATTTTATTTATTTAGTTTTTCTATTTTCTTTTATATCTATGAAAATAATCCTTAAATTTTGAAACTAATATTTGGAAAAAGAATTTTTCAAGAAAAATTGCATTTTTAATGCATATTCATATTTTGTGTGTGTGTGTGTGTTTGTGTGTAAGATCAACTGAGAACACCAAAAAGCTTAAGACGCGAGAACAAAGTATATTCATTTGTGATTCCATGTATTCATTTATAGAGAAATGATAAGTTTTTACGCCTTTAATTTCAATTGAAGAGGAAAAACATATTCATATAGATTGTGCGTAAAAAAAATTCATTTCTCCATAAATGAATAAATGGAATCACAAATGAATATATATGTTCTCGCATTCTCAACCTTTTAGGTGCTCTCATTTGATCATCTCTCTGTCTCTTTCTCTCTCTCTCTCTCTCTCTCTCTCTATATATATATATATATATATATATATATATATATATATATATATATATATATATCCATAAAAGTAAGGTTTGCATATGTATATCCATATGAATAAATATTTGAATATGCATTAGAACAAGTACATGAAATATACATATGAATAAGCATATGCATATTCATAAGTATATGTATATTATCAAGTATATGACATATGCATATGAATAAGAATAAGTATATGATATGTGCATATTCATATGCATATGAATAACAATAAGTATATGATATATGCATATTCATATGCATATGCATATGAATAAGCATATACATATGCATATGTATATAAATAAACATATGTATATGCATAACAATAAGTATATGCATATGCATATTAATATGCATATGCATATTAATATGCATATGAATAATTATATGAAATATGCATATGCATAAGAATGAGTATATGACATGTGCATATTCATATGTATATGCTTATGCATATGAATAAGCATATGCATATGAAACCATGATAATGACAATGACATTAAGAGTAAGGTAGGATAAGGGTTTGGTTGGCCAAAAATTGTAGGAAGAACGGGGATGAAGAAGGTTACAAATGGAACAACACTTGGATTTCATTTTTTATAATTTTTTTTCTAAGTACCTGAAAATATTCTTTAAATTTCGAAATTAATATATGAAAAAACAAAATTTCAAACATATGCATTTTTAATGCTTATTTTTAATGAGTGGCTTGAATGGAATGGATACTATGTTTAAAATTGAATCTCACCTTACCAAAACCGGATCCAATAACCACAACTATATCAGTGGCATTCAGGAGGCAAATTGCATAATATGCATCCGAAACATTTTTAGCTTGTTTTTCCTCTTTTATGGTTTTATTTAGCAGCTTAACTTGTGGGAAAACAGACATTGCACCTTCTACTTTGTTGCAGGTAACATCCTCTAGGCTGTTTAATGCATCTTCCAATGTCTATAGGAAAAATAAATTAATAATTATCAAGAAACTAATAAGTCCTACAAACTTCTTCTTCAACGCCTCCTGCTTCTGTTTCTCATCTTCATTGTCATTAAGTTTCAAACCGTTAAAACTTAAATATATCTAACTTGAAGGGAGTAAATGATTTTCTTGTCCCTAGGACACCAAAGCACAAATCCAATAAACCATCGAAACAGGCAAACCTTAATAGTTTTAAGATTTTGATAACCAGGCCAAAGACCATCAAAATTGTATTATGAGAAATAGTTGCAAACCAAATTAAGTTTCACATTTAACTATCCTCTTGAAAACTAAACAGTAATAAGATAGAATAACTAGAATATAATTATAATAAAAAATATCAAATAAAAGCATCATTTCCTACCACCAACCTTGTACGACTACCTGTTCTTTTTCTTCACGCAAGACTTTAAGACATTAACACTCTTTCTCATAGCACTCAAACTTTCAAGTGTAGCCTTCTTCAAATCTAGCCTGAAATAGTTATCTCCTACCTATTCAAAATAAACCAGATTCATTCAACTCTCAGATCATATAAACTGCAAAACCAGTTAAGCGAACTTGCAGGTTACCTATGTTTCTTGGTTTTAGTCGTTTCAAGCAACACAAATTGGTATAGTTCTAAACAAAAATGGCAACAATTAACTAAAGTCCAATGTAGATGCCATATTTTCCCCATATATTCAATTTCAAAGTTGAAATTTTCTCTTTTTTTAGACGAAATGAATGGTGGAAGAAATAATGGCCTTTAGTGGGAGAAACATTACTCTAAATCCCCCAAAACACCAAAGCCTATAAAAATTTTAAAATCCAAACATACCCATCAATAAAGAGCTAGAACCAAAAATTTACCTAGTCTCTTACATATATTGAAGATGCAAAACAAAAAAACAACAAAAATTAAAGACGATATTGGGGTTAGGGTATACCATAGGGGTTAGTGATTGTTGTGGTCTTACGGATTTGGGCAGTGATGGTGGAGCAAAGCTCAGAAGGGGAAGAAATCAAAGTACTTACAAACTATTATTTCCAAAACATTATATTTTAAATCACAATCTCCCAAGATCTAATCGGTTGTAAAACTAAGGATGTGTACGGTCACGTCTTAGCCTTGGCACGGTCCTCTGGAGTACCTGAAACCACAAACCAAAACTGTAAGCACAAAGCTTAGCGAGTTCCCCCAAAATACCACCACACAAATAGATAACATATACAACAAGCATGCTTAAATACTCAAGCCTGGCCCAGTCATCCTCAGGCTGGAATACCAGGCATGTCTACGATGGGCCCAATCATCCTCGGGATGGAATACCCTCGTATCATAAGCAGTTTGGTCCAATCAACCATCAGGTTGGAATACCAAACATGTGGGGTCCAAGCAACCATCGGGTTGGAATAACCCAATCCTATTCACTGATGCACAAAGCAGTCCAGTCTCACCATATACCATACAATCATATCGAATCCAATCAACAATGGGATTGGAATACCCCTAGGCCTAATCAACCATCGGGTTGGAATGCCAATGTACAACGGGTCTAGTCATCTTCGGGATGGAATACCATCGGGCACAATCAACCATCGGGTTGGACTGCCCCTGGTCTGTTGGCTCATGCACATAGCAGTGAAACCTCATCCACCAACCAACATATAACTAAACAACAGACAATCGGGCATATCTACAAATCACTAAGCATAGCATCATCCTATGTACCAAGATACCGATCTAACAAATCACTACATCACAATAACATACTATCATATAACAAGATATCTATTCCAATGGGCCAGCCTTGGTGCCTTCGACCCGTAAATATAATGAGGAAAACTCATTTCTTGATCTGATAAATAGCTGATGAGGTTCCGACTCCATATCTTAGCTCTAACCGACACCTACCCCTCCAAGTGACCAATCATAATCAAAATCCTTAAATACCCAAAATACCCTTAGGTCAAACTTGGTCAAAGTCAATGTCAAACTAGTCAAAATACATAATTCAACCGAGTCAACCTAGTCGAGTCAACCCAACTGATTCAGCTCGACCGAATCAACTCAGGGTGCATACGCGGGGCGTACTCTAAAGGTATGCTAAGCGTACAGGCAACCTCGCACGTAGTCCACCATCGGGGTGGTTGACCTCATACGTAGGGTGTACTCTGAGTATGCGGGGTGTACTCCCAGAAGACTCAAAAACCAATAAATGCTTAATGGCTTAAGTATTCATGACCATTTCTCATATCCATGGCTAAAATACCCTAAAGATTCATAAAGTTTCCAACTTTATGACTTTGCATGGCCATTAAGAGCTTAACTCCGCTTCTTAACCCATTAAGACCTTCTAAATGATGCAAAGAGCAAAACCAACCACTTGAATTCCATTTTTATGACTCAAGACCCCTACAAGGGTCTGAAAGGACAACTCAATGGGTCAAGAACATGCTTTGTTCAAGAATCATCATTTTGGGACCAAAAAGGGAATTTAAAGATCAAAAACCTAGATCTACAAGATGGAGTGGAAAAGGGAATTTACCAAAATGCCACCAAGCCTCCCTCCCACTTTCCATTCTTTCACAACTTAGGGACCAAAAATGCAATACATCTCCATATAAGGATCAACGATGGAAGTACTTCAAAACCAAATGTTACACCTGAAAGTACGGTTTTGCCCTTTTATTTTTTACATAACTTTAAACTTTTTTTAATGTTTTTATAATTACAAAATTAATATATATATATATATATATATATATATATATATATATATATATATATATATATATATAATACACCCCATTGCAACTCCACCAAACCATATATCAGTTTAACACTAATCGATTCAATCATGTTTACATCTATACACCACAGATTCCAACCCTATGTTCTTCATCAGTAACTTACATTAAGAAATGTAACTTCAAAAATGCAGGTATTTCATTTAACCCTTGAATTATTTAATTTATGGCATTTGAGGACCCTTTGTACACTAGGCGTAGATGTGTGTATGCTTAGCATACACAAGTAGATGCATCGGGTGGCTTAGGCTCGTACACAGGGTGTGTGAGGCCGAGGTATAAAACCCTAATAATCGGACTTGTACCCTATTTAAACCATCTTATACCTTTGGACATGATTTCTATCAGCCTCTTGTGCCTCTCAATGTCCCTAGAAAACCCTAATAGCCATTGGAAGTGAGTTTGATATTGGAGTGTCATAAGGAAGCCATTTTTAGGTGTGTTTGCAAGGAGAAGAGCTTGTGGTAAAATTCTTGAATGTGGTGAAGCTTCAAGATCCCACATTTCCTTCATCTTAGGTAGCTTCTGGAGGTATAATGTCCGTACATTGCTCATCTATTGTATAGATCTCCTTTTTGGACTTGTATTGGTATCTTTGGTCACTTTTGAAGGTCTTGATGTGTCAAGACCATTTATGATGCCAAATCTATAGATCTAGATGTTTAGTGGCCTCTTCTAGCTTAATGGTGAAAACTTTATGGTGTGTGTGCCCTCCATGCAAGCATTAAGTCATGTATTAAGTTCTTATGGGGTTTTAGGCTTCATTAATGCAAGTAAAGATGGAAATTTTATGTGATTACCCACCTCAAAGATGTCAGATCTAAGTATTGGAGCAAATGCCTGAACCAAATAAGATCTTAATGACATAGTTTGCAAATCAGAGGAGTACGATGGGCATACAAGTACATACGCGCAGCGTACAGGCTCTTAAGCGTGTACACTTAGCGTACAAGCTAAGTACGCCCCGCGTACTCAGCAGAGGGTTTCGGTATTTTGGTCCTTCGGTGTGGGCTTCTTATGTGGACTTTAGGAGCTTAGGGCTCAATCGTGGGTTCTGGTCTGGTTAACTTTAGGTGGGTCAATTCCCATTGTGGTCCTCTAGGGTCATGAATTGGGCCTTTTGTGCCTTAGACCCTTTAGTGTAAATGGGCCAAGTTTGGTTGGGCCCGTTATAAGGAAACTTCTTTTGGGTCTTGTGGCCCATTATACTTTAGAATTTGATTCTAGGCCCATTAGTGAAGTAAAGACTTTCAGGCAATAATACAGGGATTTGGACTTAGGATTTTAGGCCCTTGACTAGTTTGTGTCAAAATCCTAATTAGAGTTATTTGTATATTTATACAGTGTGATGTTTTCGATTGGTAGTTGAGTAGCTATTGTCTCAGCAGAATGAGGTGAGTCTTCTCATTAAACTAATAGGTCGAAGGCACCAATGCCGACCCATTACTTGATATGAGATCTTAATAGTTGATATGCAATGGTTTTGTTAGTTGGCATGTAATGACTTATGTGAAGACCATGGGGGAGCCCATCCCAATCCAGGTAAAGACCATGGGGGAGCCCATGGCATTCGAGGTGAAGACCATGGAGGGAGTCCATGGCAATTATATATATATATATATATATATATATATATATATATATATATATATATATAAGTAGGTTCATGCAAAAATATAAATATCTTGCGAAAATGTGAAAATAGATTTTATCTTATGAAAATCAAACACATGTACTATAAAAAAAATTTATTAGCAATAAATTAAAGATAGTCAGTTTACATTGGATGATGTTACGGCAATATAGATTTAAAGACAGTTTTAATAATTAATTTTTTTCACATCCTTAATCATTTTTAAATTCATGTTTTCATAATAAAAATGTTAAAAATCATACTTTGCTAATATGAAACAATTTCTCATCTATCATCGATTATCATAATCTATTTCAAAGTTTGGATGAATTATTTTCCAAAATATAATGTTGAGGTGACACAATATCATAGGTTTTTCTTATTATCACGTTTTCGCAAATTATTTGCATTTTCGCATTAACCCTCCCCTATATATATATAAGCAAATGCTTAGTGAGTTCCCAAAATACAAAACACATACAACCACATAATACCATGCCATATATATATAAAGACTTTCAGGCAATAATAGAGGGATTTGGACTTATGTTTTAGGCCCTTGACAAGTTTGTGTCAAAATCCTAATTAGAGTTATTTGTATATTTATACAGTGTGATATTTTCGATTGGTAGTTGAGTAGCTATTGTCTTAGCAGAATGAGGTGAGTCTTCTCATTAAACTAATAGGTCGAAGGCACCAATGCCGACCCATTACTTGATATGAGATCTTAATAGTTGATATGCAATGGTTTTGTTAGTTGACATGTAATGACATATGTGAAGACCATGGGGGAGCCCATCCCAATCCAGGTAAAGACCATGGGGGAGCCTATGGCATTCGAGGTGAAGACCATGGAGGGAGTCCATGGCAATTATATATATATATATATATATATATATATATATATATATATATATATATATATATACACATATGTACATATATATATATATATATACATATATGTATATATATATATATACACACACACACACATATATATATATATATGTATGTATGTATATATATATATATATCTATATATATATATATATATATATATATATATATGTTGCATGGTATTATGTGGTTGTATGTGCTTTGTGGTTTGGGCACTCACTAAGCGTTTGCTTATAGTTTGTTGGGCATTTTAGGTACTTCTGGTTCTAAGGGGAAGGGCTCGACATGAGGGCACAATATTCACTCTCTAGTATTTCTGCATTATTGTTTTGGATACTCTGATCCTTTGGTTATGATTTGATATAATGACATTTTGGTAAACAAAACATGACTGTAATTTCTAAATATTAAATGAAAAATCAGAGCCTTGGTTTGAGGGATTTAGGCACAAACTCGGGTGTGTTAGAACTCAAACTGAGGAAATGGTAAACCTTTCTCAAAAGAAACAAAAGTTAAATTTTGAAAACGATTTTCTTAAGTAAAGAGGAGAGTATGGTGCGTGAAATCGGCTGAGCTCAAGTAAGTGTTCCCAATGTATTAGCCATGCTAGAAATATATTCTTGAAATTGATGTTGACTTGGTTATTTGCTAAGTGTATGCTTTCAAAGTTGTATCTGTCTAGGAATACATAGCCCTTGAATGATGGATGATGCCTTATTTCTTGTTCCTTGTTTGGTTGTGGTTTTAGGGTAGAAGCTTTATTTGACAGTCTATGTGATTCTGTTTGTGTTTAACTTGCATGCATATGGTAACCTACGATGATGAATTTAGGTTTCTGGTTCGGTGAGGATTGGGAAATACTAGAATAGTTTTGGATCTGATTTTGTGTTGTGTTCAGTGGGTCATGTTTCTCTATGTTTGGGTGAATTAGATGTATCAAGTATGGCCTTGGGGAAGGTATAAGTAGGTGTGGAAGGTATAAGTAGGTGTGGAAGGTAGTATTGGGCCCGTACTACTAAAAGCATAGGACTTGTACCCGAAACAAGGACAAACCTGGAAGCTCTGAGGATTCCGATGAGGAGGAATCCTTTCGAACTTCCTTATCAATTGCTTTTTATGTTGTATTTTTCAATTGAGGATGGTGATGATTACGTGAGAAGGTTCAGATTCAGAATCAGGACCATGTTCAGGCTCTGGTGTTTGCACCAGCCATTGATGTGCAACAGCTGGTGAGGAAGATCCGGGACCTTCACCAGACTATGAAGTCAGTGGCAGAGATTACTGCCAAGTTTAGAGAGAGGGCATTGTTGGTTCTGAAGTATGATGCATATGAAGATATGAGGAAGACGAGATATCATGATATTCTAATGGATGATATGCGGGAGTTTATGAGTTTCTTAGGGTGTAAGATCCTGAATGACATGGTAGAGAAGGCGCGAGAATAGGAAATTGAGTTGGAGCTCCAGATGAAGCGGAAGTCAGAGCAAGTTCAGACGGTACTGGGTCAGGCTAAGAAACCTAAGACCTTCGATCCTCCTAGGAAAGGCCAACAGGTCCGGGGCCATTATGACAAGTGTGGTAAGCCGCACAGTGGAGCCTGCCGGGTAGCAGGCTCGGCATGTTATGCTTGTGGCCAGCCTGGCCACATGAGCAAGTATTGCCCCAAGAAGGGCTATGCAACCAGACCGGTCATAAAAAGGCCGATTGTCCAAGGTTGTGTGTAGGAGCACTGGCAGCGCCTGCGCCCACCACAATGAGGATTACGGATGGCTGCCCGATAAAGGCGGAGGCTCCTGCGGTGAAGAGCAGAGCATTTCAACTAACCATAGAGGAGGCCCGAGCAGCGTCGGACGTCGTGACTGGTTTGTGATCTATTTCTATCTTATTTATTTAATTGTTATGCTTATGTTTTTATGATCTTATATAGGGACCTTTTTGGTCAATGGATTGTCGGCTCTTGTTCTTTTTGATTCAGGGGCTACCCGATCATTTGTATCTCTTGCACTCAGCAAGAAATTTCGAGATGATTCGGGGACTTTGGGTTCCCCTCTCGAGGTGGAGATTGCGGATGACCACACTATTAGCGTTGTGGGGGTATTTCGGAGGAGTATTCTGAACATGTTTGGTGAGAGGTTTCCCATCGATTTGGTACCAATTCCTTTGAGGGGATTGAAATAATCATTGTGATGGATTGTTTGGGGCCCAATGGGGCCGTAATTGATTGTGAGTGGCAGCTGGTGAGAGTTCGAACCCTAAGTAGGGGAGAACTGGTTATTCATGGTGAGAGAGCCTCGTATGGGCCAACTCTCTGTTCGGCTGCGAGGGCTAGGAGACTTCTTCGGTAGGGTTGTTATGGGTTTTTGGATTATGTATCGAATTCAAGGGTAGAGACCATGACAGAGTTTAGCAGGGTACCTATTATGCGATATTTTCCCGATGCTTTTCTAGAGGAGTTGCCTATGGTGCCTCCCGAGAGGCAGGTTGAGTTCCAGATTGATTTGATGCCTGGTGCGGCTCTAATTACCAAGGCGCATCATCTAGCTCCACCTGAGATGCATGAGTTGTCTATGCAGATACAGGAACTGCTGAATAGGGAATTTATTCGTCCGAGCAGTTCCCCTTGAGGAGCACCGATCTTGTTTGTGAAGAAGAATGACATGTCACATAGGATGTGTATTGATTATCGAGAACTAAACAAGCTTACCGTGAAGAACCGTTACCCGCTTCCGAGGATTGACGATTCATTTGACTAGCTGCAGGGTGCCTCTTGGTTTTCCAAGATCGATCTTCAGTCTGGGTATCATCAGATGAGGATTAAGGATGATGATATTCAGAAGACAACCATCAGAACTCATTATGGTCATTATGAGTTTGTGGTGATGCCATTCGGGCTCACCAATACACCAGCAACGTTCATGGATCTCATGAACCGGGTGTGCAGACCGATGTTGGATCGGTATGTGATTGTTTTTAATGATGACGTCTTGGTCTACTCCAAGACCAAGGAGCAGCATGAGCAGCACTTACAGGAGGTATTGGAGACCTTCAAGAGGGAGAGGTTGTTTTCTAAATTCTCTAAGTGCGAGTTTTGATTGCGTGACGTTCAGTTTTAGGGCACATCATCAACCAGGGAGGTATCTTGGTGGACCCGACCAAAATTGATGTTGTGATGCGTTGGGAGGTACGGAAGAACGCATCAGAGATTCAGAGTTTCTTGGGTCTTGTGGGGTATTATCGGAGGTTTATTCAGGATTTCTCAAAAATTGCAGTGCCTTTGACTCGTCTAACCAAGAAGAATGTAACCTTTCGGTGGGGTCCATATCTGCAGTTGGCCTTTGAGACTTTGTGACAAAAATTGTGTGAGTCCCTGATTCTTGTGTTACCCGAGAGGTTGGATGATTTTTTGGTATATTACAATGCTTCAATTTCGGGTTTGGGTGTTGTCCTCATGCATAGGGGACATGTGATTGCAGACGCCTCGAGGCAGCTGAAGCCTCATGAGGCAAATTACCCCACTCATGATTTGGAACTGGGGGCGATAGTGTTTTCCCTCAAGATCTGGGGGTATTACTTTTACGGGGTTCAATTTACTATTTACACTGATCATAAGAGCTTGAAGTATTTAATGGATTAGCCAAACTTGAATATGCGGTATAGGAGATGGTTAGACATGGTGAAAGACTATGACTGTGAGATTTTGTACCATCCTGGGAAGGTCAATGTAGTGGTCGATGCTTTAAGCCGTAAGGCAGTGAGCGTCACACCCCAAAACCAAGAACGGCGAACGTTCTGGGGCGGAGGACGTCATGTATAATATCACAACAATGTAAAGTAGTAAACAAGCAACAACATCATCCATTACATTAATAATATAATTATTATACAAATGTGTTCTGTCAAATTTTGATAAACACTAAAGCATAAATCAAAATGAAAGATGAGTCTTGAACAAGCTCCATCTTCCTTTCTCCTTGCATCGGTACCTGTCTATGATGACCTGAGGATACAAGTAATTTCGAAAGCGAGTATCAGCTTTAAAGCTGGTGAGATCATAAGTATTTAGTGTCTTAATTTGTAAGTAAGAAGTTGTTTGTAAATGAATTGTAAGTATGAAAATGTTTGTAAATGAACTGTAAGTATGAAAATGTTTGTAAACGAACTTTAAGTATGAAAATGTTTGTAAATGAACTATAGGTATGAAAATGTTTGTAAATGAACTGTAAGTATGAAAATGTTTGTAACACAACTGTAAACGTTTGAAAAACCCTAGAATCCCTATGATTCCTACTATTATATAAGGGTGTCTTCTACCAAGACCTAACTGTTCTTAATGTTCGTTTCTTGTAAAAGTGTGTAATTTTCCCAAGTGTAACTATTATTAACAAAATATAGTTTTTACATTTATAGTTTAAGTGAAAAGATCACTAAATACATATACAGGGAAAATTAATGTAGTACCAAAACGTAGCTCTATAAGAACTACTGTTGTACTAACTACCTTAAACCGGATTTATATTAAGGCATCATGTGATTAATTGCACCATACTATCGACTGGTAACAACAACATAATGAATGGTCGTAATAACGGAATGACGTTTGGCACCCGCAGACCTGTAGGTCCGGCTGTAGCTAGCAGCAAGGTGTAGGGTAGTCAATCCAGTATAGATCTATACGCAAACTCACGCTCTCCCTCCAAGAGAATTCTGGCTACAACTCGGGCCATGACATTTAAGGCATGCTCCGATACAGTGGATCACAATTATTGACGTATTCATGTAAGTGTAATGTAATGAACTGTTCTAGTTGTAATGTACGTGCTCTTTACCTAGCAAGTATAGTAATGTAATCGTTCTAGTATCGTTGTATATGTTCTCTTTCTAGTATAGTTGTATATGTTCTTCTCTAGTATAGTTGTATATGTTCTTCTAGTAGTAAGTATTGACTCATGAATGAACTGACTCATAGTATGATATCGCGTTCTAGTAATAGTTCTAGTATCTTTCTAAACTACCCATATGGTAGTTTACTAGTAATCTAACTGGTACGTATGGACATGGATGTATACCCTTGCTACCCAAGGGCATGGGATGAACTGGAAGGGCCTTTATGACTATATATGTACATATGTTATATAACTAATATTTAAGCGACCTTCGGACGAGTACCCGATATCCCACCAGACCACATCTCAAGCGCAAAAAGGAAATAGGGTGGATAGCCTTCCTAAGTCTTTTAAACATTTCTTATATAACCATACATATAGAGGCATGCAATTTATAATATAAAAGCATAAATAAGTTTTGTAAGACATTTGAAACATAATTATTATTTTAAAAAAAGATCAACTTGATGTCAATCTATAAAACAATTTGAAGGCATGGGTTTGATAAGACATTTTAGTATAAAGAAACATTTGTTTGAAACACAATTGTAAATAAGTTTGAAATGTAATATACAGAGTAAAATGTACAGTGTAATAAGGAGGTTAAAACATATAAAATGTTTATAATAATCATTTGAAGGAAACTGTTTGGTAAAACGGCTAATGTGTGGTAAATCATTTGAATGCCGCATATTAATCACATGTGATTGATATAATAACTAGCATAATTCTACTTATTAATCACATGTGATTGATACAATAACTAGCATGATTCTACTTGTATCCCCCCATAAAACATTTAAAAATAGTTTAAAACATTATTTAAGGGGTATGAACTCACCTGCAGTAGGTGACTGTAATTGAACGGACTGTTATCGTAAGGAAGGATCGGACAAGTGCTTGGTGTCAAGTGAAGACTTTAGACACACACAATGATCCTAATTACATATGAATACATATGTATATAAATAATTAGTGATTAAAACACTAATTATACAAGTATAAACATTTAAACGCGAGGAAAACACTTTTGGTCAAGTGCTAGGAGGCTAATGGGTTGCAACAAAGGAGTGTAATACCTCAAATGGGAGTTTAAGGTCTAATGAACATATTCTTTGGAGTTTATGGCCCAGGGGAGTAAACTCTTGGCCGTAAACTCTACATTGGGTCATTAATTGAGGCTTAAAGTTGTTACAACTCAAGTGGTAAATTTTTCCATGGTTTAAACAAGTGTTTGGGCTTCCTATTAACTCCTTTGAGGAGTTTACGGCCCTGGGACCATATTCCCTTGGAGTTTACGGCCGTAAACTCCCTTGGGAGCGTGGTTATGGTGTTTTCAAGTCTCAAACATTTCAAGGTAATGATCTATGTTGGGTTCTAGGCATAAGGAAGGAGTTAGGGTGTCATTTGACCCCTTTATAGGTGTTTACGGCCCAAGAACTTGTCTTGGCCGTAAACCCCTTAATACAAGTGATTCCTTATGTTTTCTAGGCTATAAACACTTTAGGGTACTTCTCCTAATTTAAGCCTAAGCCTTAGGAAGTGTTTCAAAGCATTTTGGCACTTAAACATGGAGTTCATGGCCCAAGAAGCTCCTTGGCCGTGAACTCACTTTCATCATTGATTCTAATAGCTTTTGGTGTCCTAAGCATGAAATGGTGGGTTCTAGTTCGAGTTCTAAAGCTTTGAGGGTCATTGGAACCCTTTAGGACCTTAAAATGGAGTTTACTCCCTAAGTGTTCTTGGGCGGTAAACTCCCAAATCTTGGGGTTTTAATCCGATTTTGATGTTTTCTAGTCATATACACACTAGCATACAAGTCTAAGGTAGTTACAAATCACGGGGAAAGGACTAAGTAGCATTTAAGCCACATATTGGAGTTTACTCCCGTTCTTGGGGAGTAAACTCTCGAGTCTAGTTGTTTTGTTATGAAATTGATGTTTCTAAACACAATCTAAGCTATATAACATAACTAGATCGAAGTACTCACAATTTGGGATAAAAACCCGAAGATCCGTGAGAGAGAATTTTGACTTTTCTCTAAATGGAATTCAACAAATGAACCAATTTGGTTCGGAATTCTATTTATAGTTCGGAGATATTTTTGGTAGAAAATATTTTTATTCCTGGAACGAACTCTAATGTCCTAGAGTATTGGAATAACAGTGTTGCACAAAACCCTAGTGCATCCACTCTCCTAATATCTCCTTAAGTGTAAAATCCTGAAAACTGCCAAACTTATACTCGAAATCTGAGTTTTCACTGTAACTGCTCTACTTCTATTGGCTTCAAATGGTTTGTTTAGAATGGAAATTTCGGGTTGTCACAGTGAGTGCTCCGATCCAAGATATTCTCTTGAGGATGACAGTTACCTCGCCATTGATGGATATGATTTAGGGGGAACAGGTTGAAAGATTGAAAAAGGAAAATTGGAAGACTGAGCCGATTAGGGGAAAATTCCTTTGTTTGCCAGAGACTCGAGGATTATTAACTTAGTGTGGTAGGGTATGGGTTTCGACATTTGGTGCGGTGAGACAGAAAATTTTGGAGGAGGCGCATAAGTCCAAGTTCTCTATCCATCCAGGGGCCATGAAGATGTACCGAGACCTGAGATTGAGCTATTGGTGGCCCTGTATGAAAAGGGAAGTTGCTTGTTTTGTTGAGCGGTGTTTGACCTGAAGGAAGGTCAAAGCCCAGCATCAGAGGCCTCATGGCAAGTTTCAGCCGTTACACATCCCCATGTGGAAATAGGAGGAAATCATCATGGATTTTATCACAAAATTACCCAGGACGGTGCAGGATTTTGACTCTATTTGGGTTGTTGTGGACATGCTGACCAAGAGTGCACACTTTATATTGCTGAGAGTATATCCGCCAAGAAGTTAGTGGATATTATGTTCGGGAGGTGGTATTCAGGCATGGAGTGTCGGTGTCTGTGGTCTCAGACCGCGATGTAAGGTTCACCTCTAGGTTCTAGAGGAAGTTGCATGAGGAGTTAGACACTCAGCTACATTTCAGTACAACTTACCACCCCAAACCGATGGGTAGATTGAGCGAATGATCTAGACGCTCAAGGATATGCTCCGGGAATGCGTTCTAGACTTTGGAGGGAGTTGGGATACTTACCTCCAACTAGCAGAGTTTTCCTACAAAAATAGTTATCATGCTAGTACTAACCGACCCCCATTCGAGATGTTGTATGGAAGGAGACGTAGGACTCCGATTTGTTGGGTGGGATATTGGCCATCAAGTCATGGGAAGCACCAAAGTGGTGCTTAAGACCACTGAATTGATTCAGCAGGTGCATGACACGCTGCGAGTCGCACATAGTCGACAAAAAAGCTATATTGACCGACGCCGATTGAATCTCGAGTTTCAAGTGGGGGATTTTGTTTTGCTGAAGGTGTCACCTTGGAAGGGTGTCATCCGTATTCGGAAAAGGGGCAAGTTGGGACCCCGGTTCATTGGTCCATTACAGATCTCTACCTGAGTTGGCAAGGTTGCGTATCGGTTGGATCTCCCTGATGAGCTGAGTTAGATCCATAACACCTTCCATGTGTCTAAGTTGCAGAATATGTTTTAGATGAGGCTGCAGTTATTTCATTGGATGAGATTTAGGTGGATGAGAGCCTGAACTATGTTAAGAAGCCCATTGCAGTTATGGATATAAAATCTAAAGCTCTGTGTAATAAAGAGGTAAGGCTAGTGAAGGTGCAATGGCAGCACCAGACGGGCTCCGAATGGACCTGGGATCTAGAGGACGAGATGAGAGAGCATTACCCAGATCTATTTGCGTTTGCAGACTTTGAGGACGAATTTTAAATCAAGTGGGGGAGAGTTGTAACATTCAAAAATCCAGGTATTTCATTTAACCCTTGAAGTATTTAATTTATGGCTCGTATGCGGGGCATACAAGTTCGGACGCGAGGCGTACGAGGCTGAGGTCTAAAACCCTAATAATCGGGCTTGTGCCCTATTTAAACCATCTTATAACCTTTAAACCTCATTTCTATCATCCTCCTTTGCCTCTCAACGTCCCTAGAAACCCTAATAGCCATTGGAAGTGAGTTTGAGCTTGGAGTGTCATAAGGATGCCATTTTTGGGTGTGTTTGCAAGGAGAAGAGCTTGTGGTACAATTCTTTAACATGGTGAAGCTTCTAGATCCAACATTTCCTTCTTCTTAGGGAGCTTCTGGAGGTATAAAGTCCATACCTTGCTCATCTATTGTTTAGATCTCCTTTTTGGACTTGTATTGGTCTCTTTGGTCCTTTTTTGAAGGTCTTGATGTGCTAAGACCATTTTTGAAGGCAAAGCTATAGATCTAGACGTTTAATGGCCTCTTCTAGCCTAAAGGTGCAAACTTTATGGTGTTTGTGACCTCCATGCAAGCATTAAGTCATGTATTAAGTTCTTTTGGGCTTTTAGGCTTCATTAAGCCATGCATGCACGTAAAGTTGGCAACTTTACGTGATTACCCACCTCAAAGAGGTCAGATCTGAGTATTGAAGCAAATGTATGAACCAAATAAAATCTTAGTAGCATAGTTGGCAAATCAGAGGAGTAAGTTGGGCGTACAAGCTTGTACGCGTAGCGTACAAGCCCTTAAGCGTGTACGCTTAGCATACAAGCTGAGTATGCCTCGCGTACTAAGAAGAGGCTTTTGGTATTTTGGGCCTTCGGTATGGGCTTCACATATGGACTTTAGGAGCTTAGGGCTGCATCGTGGGATGTGGCCTGGTTAAATTTATGTTGGTCAATTTCCATTGTGGGCCTCTAGGGTCATGAGTTGGGCCTTTTTTGCCTTAGACCCATTAGTGTAAATAGGACAACTTTGGTTGGGCCCATTATAAGGAAACTTCTTTTGGGCCTTATAGACTAAATTGTTTGGACTTTGATGCTAGGCCCATTATTAAAGGAAAGACTTTTGGGCCATAATGGAGGGATTTGGACTTACGATTTTAGGCCCTTGACTAGGTTGTGTTATAATCCTAATTAGGGTTATTTGTATAAGTATATAGTGTAAGATTTTGGATTGGTAGTCGAGCAGCTATTGTTTCCAGCAGACTGAGGTGAGCCTTCTCATTATACCAAAGGGTCAAAGGCACCAATGTCGGCCCATTACTTGATATGAGATCTTAATAGTTGATTTGCAATGGTTTTGTTAGTTGGCATGTAATGACTTATGTGAAGACCATGTGTGGAGCCCATGACACTTGGTTATCAGACCATGGAAGGAGCCCATGACATTCTAGGTAAAGACCATTTGGGGGGGGGGCATGACATTCCTAGTAAAGACCATGGGGGAGCCCTTGACACTTAGTTATCATCCTATGGAGGGAGCCCATGGCATTCCAGGTGAAGACCTTGTAGGGAGTCCATGAAAATTATATATATATATATATATATATATATATATATATATATATATATATATATATATATATATATATATATATATATATATATATGTGTGTGTGTGTGTGTGTGTGTGTCTGTGTGTGTGTGTATTGCATGGTATTATGTAAAGCGTTT
This sequence comes from Lactuca sativa, assembly GCF_002870075.4. Taxonomy (NCBI): domain Eukaryota; kingdom Viridiplantae; phylum Streptophyta; class Magnoliopsida; order Asterales; family Asteraceae; genus Lactuca; species Lactuca sativa. Next base: position 85,625,612 of record NC_056631.2, on the reverse strand, counting down.
GCTTATAGTTTTTTGGGTGTTTCAGGTACTTCTGGTTCTAAGGGGAAGGGCCCAACATGATGGCGCAACATCCACTCTCCAGTATTTCAGCATTATTGTTTTGGATACTCTGTGTAACGACACAATTTTCAAAAGATTTTTTTTAAATAATCAAAACATTTCCAATAAACCACAAAATCTCAAGAGCCATTGTTTTCAAATTTACAACATTAACAATTTTATTTCAAATATCAGAGTGTCCCATAAAATGCCTAAGATATTGCATGTCACACCATCAAGCCTTGCCATTACCCTTAGGCTCAGAAGTACCTGAAACAAACCAACAAGCTGTAAGCTAATGCTTAGTGCGTTCTCCTGAGCATGCCCCACACAAACCACATAATCACATAATCCATATTAGCTATAAAAGCTACATAAACCATATAAGCCATGCATACAAACATATAAGGATGTTGTGGGCTCCTCCCAGCATCTTACTCCAGGATGCCATGGGCTCCCCCACATGATCTGACACCAAAGTGCCATGGGCTCCCCCCATGGTTTTTAGCTGGAAAGCCATGGGCTCCCCCACATGGTCTTACATCCAAGTGTCATGGGCTCCCCCATGATCTTTACCTGAAAATCCATGGGCTCCCCCACATGGTCTTACATCCAAGAGCAATGAGCTCCGCACATGGTCTTCCCTGCAAGTATCACATATATAACTATCATATCACTTAGTATGTAACTAGCTAACATACCACGTATCACTACATCAACTAGTGTAATACATATCACAGAATGGGCCAGGCTTGGTGCCTTACACCCATTGGTATGGTCAGGAGACTCACTTCTCAAAGATGCTGAAATGATAAGATAAGATCTGATAAGTCCCAATACGTAGTTCCAACTCAGCTGCCTACAATCATCATGTGACTGGTCTTGTCAAAGTCTCGAAATACCAAAAATACCATTAAGGTCAAACTTGGTCAACCCTGGTCAAATTCAAGGTCAACGGTCCATGTTGGTCCTACTCGTTTAGTGCATCTAGCAACTCGTCGAGTTCCTCCAGTGTTCACAAAACCGGGACAACCCTAGTCAACTCGTCGAGTTGTCTCATCAACTCGGCGAGTTCACTCAATATCCAGTAGACGGGGAAACACGATCCAACTCGTCGAGTTTCCAGGACAACTCATCGAGTTTTCTCCTAGTTTGCTTACTCAGATGATACGTTGATTGCAGGGACTCTAGGGCTTAGATTTGAAACCTAAAGGTGTCTAGAAGGATAAAGTTTCCAATTTTATCCTCTAGAACCACTTCGAATGCTCTAAAACCCTTAACAAAGGTTGGATAGCTCAAAAGGTTATCCATATGGTTCTAGACTCTAGGGATCTGGAATCCCTCCTTTCCAGAAGAGTATCTAATCCCCAAAACGTTCCAAAGATGGAGACTTTATGGACATGTATGTCCTATGTATGTCTTGAAGTCAAAAGGGCCAAAGAGGGGAAATATACCCTAAAATCCATGCATGGCATCTGTCACACCCCCAAACCAGAATGGCGGAAACATTCGGGGGTGGATGACTTCACGTAGTATCACAACCATTGAATATCGTAAAGAAAGTAACACAACCATCACATATATAATGAAAACGTATGTTGTTGCGTTATACATATTAGCAAAAGAATATTACAATAAGATGATAAATGTTCAATAATAAAACATCCTTAGTGTTCCCTTCTCCAAAAGCCGGTGGTTACCTGTATTACTGATTCCCTGAGAAATACAAGTGGTTTCGAAAAAGTGTCAACAATTAAGTTGGTGAGTTCATAAGTGTTTTGCATTGAAAAGTATGTCCTTTTTGATAGTAAATCGATGAACGAGGTTTTTAGAAAATCCAATATTTTCTATAAATGATTTGAAAAGTTTCCCGTGTTGGAGTGCGTTAGTGTTTTCCATACTTGAATAATAGTGATAAAATTTGTGTTAACAATAAAATGGAAAACTGAAATGCATATATGAATCTCGTAAATCAAACTTGTTTTTATACTTTTATGTGAGTTTTATAACCATACTATTGACACTGACTTTTAACAACATTCTTCAGGTGTTGTAGTGTTATGACATTTGTCACCCCAGACCTGCCGGTCTAACTATAGCTAATAGTTTAGGTGCGGGGTTGTCAATCCCGTATAGATCTATACACAAGTATCACGCTCTCTCTCCAAGAGATTATGGTATATAATACAGGACTTGAAATGCATACATACGAGTACGTTGAAGTTTAAATGTCTCACATTACTTGGTATAAACAGATTTACGATAATAAAGACTTTACTTCTTTTGAAAGCATTTCATTTGTCGAGATGTATATGTAAAATGTATGAATCACTTGAATACTATACTAATTATAGTTTCTCAAAAGTATATTTAGTAAGAACAACTTGGTGATATATTAGCCCTTTAAACATAACGTTATTTTTGTATCAAAACCCTATAAGAACGATATTATAATTATGTTTATGAAATGATACTTTGACTTACTTGTAATGTACTTGTATCCCCCCCCCCCTAAAGCGTGAAAAGAATTGAAAAGGAGGGGTATGAAGTCACCCGTTAAGTTTGAAGAGAGAGGCTAGAGTTGAGCAGAGTTTCGACCGCGGAAAGTTGCGTCTTTGGGTTCTCGGGAATCTCTGCAGCGTAGATCCTTCGTCGGGGGCTTGAGTGCGGAAACCGAGGTCGTCAGGAGTGGTCTCTGGGGCTTAGAAGTATGGGAGAATGACTGATGAATTGTGAAGGTGTGCCAAAACTCGAAGCTCATGCCATCTATTTATAGTGCTGGAAGAGTGAGTACTCGTTACGCTGGACGTAATATGGCGTCAAGGCTTACGACTCCTGGCTAGCTAAGCGTAGAGGGGGCGGGCCGATGGGACTCGACTCTGGGTCTAGTACGCGGGGCGTACTCCCAGAGAACGCGGGGCGTAATCCGGCCTGTCCTCTTCTAAATTCCGTAACTTTCGCGTACGAGCTCCGTTTTTCATGTTCTTTATATCCACGCGTAGGTGAGATTATGCTCTACAACTTTCATTTGGACTCCGTCGGCTAGTTTTGACTTTATTTTTAATGATATATTTTTAATAGGCCGAGCCTCCTAAAGTTCGTTAAAAATTCATAGGTTCTTTATTCGACGTCGGTTTTCGTTTGTCTTTTTATCGTTTTATTACCACTGAGGAGATCTTCAACTTCCATTTAGGTGGCGATAGCTAAATAAGACTCGATCTTCAATCCGAGTTTTTAGCCCTCTACTACTGTTACGAAACTTTGAAAATTCGTAACTTCTTCATACGAGGTCCAATTTGGGCGTTCTTTTTATGCAGGCTCACCTTTCAACGAGACCTACGACTTTTGTTTAGATACTTAAGGCAAGAATGTATTTTATTGAGATTTTACTTTTTACGTCAAATAATGTTTTAACGTCGAGTCGTAAATATACGAGTGGTTATACTTTCTTCAATATAACCCGGTTTTGAGCGTTCTTTATGTTTTTGGAAACCTTGGCATGATATCAAATATTTGAGGCATCCCAACTTAGATACTTGAACACTTTATTTTCGAGGTTAATTCCGTTGTATTTGGCTTTCGAGTGTTACAATGCTTTTGGAAAATATAGGGTTGTCACAGCATCCATGTTTGACCAAAAGCTAGATCTAGACCACCATGGGACCATTTTTCCCTGGAGATTCATAAAGTTGCAAACTTTATGAACCCCATGCATGCAATCAACAAGAATGATAGGAAATGAAGAGCAAACTCAAGATCTAGTCATACTCAAAGATAAAAATCGAATCTTGAGTGCTTACAATAGTCCACAAGATGGTCACGCTTAAGAGTAAGGGCTTTGTTTGCTGGATGTTCTCCTTCTTCTCACTATCCTCTTCTTCTTAAGCTCCAAAAGTCACTCTAGCTCACAATATGAAAGAATATGGTGATTAGGGTTCAGCACAGATGTTCTTAAGGTTTGGAGGATGATGGAAGGTCAGCCTCAAGGTTTTAAGGAGATTGTAAAGAGTGAAAACCCTAGAATTTATTGTTTCCCTTTACAACTCCTACTTGTCGAGTTAGGCCTTCCAACTCGTCAAGTAGGTCCTCAATCCCGCGTCCCATAATGACCTCTACTCGACGAGTTAGAGCTCCCCAACTCGTTGATTTCCAGTTTAAAACCCTAAAATTCTGAAAAGAAATTGATACCTAAAATGAGCGTTACAAATCTCCACCACTTGAACTAGACTTCGTCCTCAAAGTTTGCTGATGCGAACAAATCCGGGTAGTGCTCTCGCATCTCATCCTCTAGCTCCCATGTCCATTCAGATCCCCTTCGGTTCTGCCATTGCACCTTCACTAGCTTCACCTCTTTATTATGAAAGACCTTGACTTTCATATCCAAACCCGCCACGGGCCGCTCAATGTAGTTCAGGCTCTCATCCACCTGAATGTCATCTAAAGATATAACTGCAGCCTCATCTGTGACACACTTCTGAAGCTGAGACACATGGAAGGTGTTGTGAATTTTGCTAAGCTTGTCTTGCGGATCCAAATGGTAAGCCGCATTTCCCACCAGGCCGAAATCCTGAACGGGTTAATATACTGGGGCCTAACTCGCCACTCTTTCGGAACCGAATAACACCTTTCCTTGTTGATACTTTAAGCAAGACAGAGTCTCCCACCTGGAACTCAAGATCTAATTGGCGCCGGTCAGCATAGCTTTTTTGACGGATCTATGCGGCTCGTATCCTGTCACACACCTGCTGAATTAACTTAGTAGTCTTGAGCACCACCTCGGTGCTCCCCGTAACTCAGTGTCTAACCTCACCCCAACAAACAGGGGTCCCACACCTTCGACCAAATAACATCTCAAACGGAGTTCGATCGATACTAGCATGATAACTATTGTTATATGAAAACTCTGCTAGTGGGAGGTATGTATCCCAATTCCCTCAAAAATCTAACACGCATGCCCAAAGGATGTCCTCGAGTGTCTGTGTAACGTCCCAAAATTTAAGACCAAAAATTTCGTTTTAAAAACATTACTTTAGAGAACATTAATAGTTAAAAACATTGTTTGATCAAACCATAACAAAACGTAAACCATGTCTAAAAGCCAAATCATACAACCATCAAAATATCATAGTATAAATCCCAGAGAATCTCGTAAATGCGGAAACCAGAGAGTGTGTGCATGATGTGCCGCTACCGCACCAGCTCCTTCCCCTTAGACGAAGAGGTACCTGAAACCAAAACTGTAAACTGTAAGCACAAAGCTTAGTGAGTTCCCCCATCGTACCACATACCATACAAAAAAATAACACGCATACTGCCAGACTATTCTGGGGTGCCTGACTACCCGGTACGGCCATTCTGGGGTGCCGACTACCCGTGTCAAGCCATTCTGGGGTGCTGACTACCCATGTCAAGCAATTCTGGGGTGCTGACTACCCATCGGTCCTAACAATCGATCCTCGGGGACTAGTCCCCTCCTACTACCACTATCACATATAACATAACAGGCCAGCATGCAAACATATCATCACGTACTGTCAGACATTTCTGGGGTGTTTGACTACCCTCCGGTCCTAACAACCGGACTCTACTATTATCACATATCACATATAACATATCATGCTAGCATATAACATATCAGATAGTAGCAACCTAGATGATATCACAAAGACAATCACCTAACATACGACTCCTACTGGTGGGCCGGCATTGTGGCCGAAGACCCACCACTACTGGAAGGTAACTCACCTCGAAGTAGCTGCTGACCTGAGCGGGAACTGACTATCTACTGTTGCTGCTGCTGCTCCGGAAATCCTCCGGCTGCAATTCCTACAACATACTCAATCAAACACTGCTAACTGTCCTTTGGGTAAAATGACCATTTTACCCCTGATCATGACCTAAGTCAAAATCAGAGTCAACTTTCAGTTGACCCGACTCGCCGAGTTGGCTTTCCAACTCGCCGAGTCCCTACACAATCGTTTTCCTTGAATCCTGTTTCTACTCGTCGAGTTAGGCGACAATTCGACGAGTTCTCCTTCTAAACTGAAACTCATGTCCTTCATCCTACTCGCCGAGTTGTATGAACAACTCGTCGAGTTCATCTTCATCCGATGAACACTTATGCTAAGACTCGCCGAGTTGTATGAACAACTCGCCCAGTCTGTTCTTGATCTAAGGAGATTGCCTTGAACTCGCCGAGTCAGGGCATTGACTCGCCGAGTACCTCCATAGATGAGTTCAGCTTCTGACTCACTGAGTCACACCCTGTGACTCACTGCTCACTCGACACTACGAAAAGGGGACAAACTCGGAGACTCGTGAACAGACTCGCCGAGCCACATGAACGACTCGCTGAGTCGTTGCCATGCACCCACTAAATACACAGATCTGCTCGATTCCAGTCCATGCCATTCATAGATCTGGGCTTCTAGGACACGAATCACACGTAAAGTTTCCAACTTTACGTATAGATATTCACCAATATGGATTTTAGGGTTCAAAATCCCTCAAAAGGGTAGATCTAGGGTGAACAAGCAACATGGGTCTATAAAGCTAACAGATCTAAGCTCCTGGAGCTCAATCTTGCCTAGATCTAGAGGCCAATCACTTTATTACGAACCCTCAAGCATACACAATCTTGGAAATGGCTCAAAAAGGACTTTAATGGAGCTATAAAGGACAATAAGCTTAAAAACAGAGGGGAAACGAGCTATACCTTAGGGGAAACGTTGGAATGACACAGAGATGCTTGGCCTCCTTCTCCTCTTCTTGATTCCCTCTTCTTTTTCCCTTAAAACTTCAAGAATACCACAAAAACACTTCAAACCCACAAGGAAGCACGGCTAGAGAAAGATACAGGGCTCTGAGGGTGAATGGGGGCGAGGTTGGGGCGGATATATTGTTTAAATAGGGTGCAAACCCCTGAAACTTAGGGTTTCATCCAACAGCTGTGACTCGCCGAGTCCAGGATATGGACTCGCCGAGTCGACAACTTAAACGTGTCCCGGGTCACGCATCTACTCGGCGATTCGGACCTGTGACTCGCCGAGTCCAAGGCTAAAAGAAGAGAAATACTCAAATAAGATTTACGTACCAGGAACCAGGTGCTACAGTCTGGGTCGTCCTCTTACTCTGGCCATTTGTCTAGGGGCGGTACGTCGTGCTGAAATGTAACTGAGTGCCTAGTTCCTCGTGGAACTTCTTCTAGAATCTAGATGTAAATCGAACATCCCTGTCAGAGACTACTAACACTGGAACCCCGTGCCTAACCACCACCTCTCACACATAAATATCCGTTAATTTCTCAGTGGAGATGCTCTCGGAAAGCGGAATAAAGTGGGCACTCTTCGTTAACCTATCCATAATCACCCATATGGTATCCACACCCCTTGCTATCCTTGGTAACATCATGATGAAGTCATGGAGATCTCATCCCACTTCCACATAGGAATGGGTAGCGACTAAAGCTTGCCATGTGGCTATTGATTTTTGGCCTTGACCTTCCTGCAGGTCAAGCACCGCTCCACAAACCAAGCAATCTCTAGCTTCATGCAGGGTCGTCAGTAACTCAGTATCGAGTCTCTATACATCTTTGTAGCCCCCGGGTGAATAGAGAACTTGGATTTGTGTGCCTCCCCAAAATATTCTATCTCACACCCCCGGTTACCGGTACCTACACCCAGCTACACTGTGTCAGAAGACCTCGACTATCCTGAAAAAACAAGGGAAAATTGCCCCTGAATCCGCTCTATATTCCAGTTCTCTTTCTTCAAACCCTCCACTTGAGCCTTCTTGATCATATCTAGCAGTGGAGAGACCACCGCAATCCTCAAATAAATGTTCCTGATCGGAGAACCTGTTGTCTTGCGGCCAAGGCATCGACCATCCCTGGATGATACAAGATCTCGCAATCATAATCTTTCAGTACATCCAACCACCTCCTCTGTCGCATGTTTAGGTTCTGTTGATCCATTAAATACTTCAAACTTTTGTGGTCAGTGAAGACGGTACACTGAACTCCATACAAGTAGTGCCTCTAAATCTTGAGAGCAAACACCAACACCCCCAATTCCAGGTCGTGAGTGGGGTAGATTTCCTCGTGAGGCTTCAAGTGCCTCAAAGCGTACGCAATCACATGCCCTATTTGCATCACAATACACTACCAAGTCATCCAGCCCCTCAGGTAGTACTAGAATCGAAGCCTCACATAACCTTTGGCTCAAGATCTCCAAAGCTAACTGCTGATCCGGGCCCCATCGAAATGTCACACTCTTCATGGCCAAGTGAGTCAAAGGCACCACAATCTTGGAGAAATTTTGGATGAATCTCTTATAGTACTGTGACAACTCGAAATTTCCATTCTAAACAAACCATATCAATCCAATAGAAGTAGAACAGTTACAGTGAAAACCCAGATTTCGAGTATAAGTTTGGCAGTTTTCAGGATATTACACTTAAGGAGATATTAGGAAAGTGGATGCACTAGGGTTTTGTGCAACACTGTTATTCCAATACTCTAGGACATTAGAGTTCGTTCCAGGAATAAAAATATTTTCTGCCAAAAATATCTTCGGACTATAAATAGAATTCTAAACCAAATTGGTTCATTTGTTGAATTCCATTTAGAGAAAAGTCAAAATTCTCTCTCACGGATCTTCGGGTTTTTATCCCAAATTGTGAGTACTTCGATCTAGTTATGTTATATAGCTTAGATTGTGTTTAGAAACACAAATTACATATCAAATCTGTGAGATTCGGGAGTTTACCGCCCATGAACGTTCTTGGGGAGTAAACTCCAATAAGTGGCTTAAATGCTACCTAGTCCTTTCCCCATGAATTGTAACTACCTTAGACTTGTATGCTATTGTGTATATGACTAGAAAACATCAAAATCGGATTAAAACCCCAAGATTTGGGAGTTTACCGCCCAAGAACACTTGGGGAGTAAACTCCATTTTAAGGTCCTAAAGGGTTCCAATGACCCTCAAAGCTTTAGAACTCGAACTAGAACCCACCATTGCATGTTTAGGACACCAAAACAATCAAAATACCAACACCTAGGGGTGTTCACGGCCGCAAATACATGGCCAATTGGTTCATGGTCCGAAAACTCTAAATAGGGGTGTTTTGATGCCACAAACACTTCCTAAGGCTTAGGCTTGAATTTGGACATGTACTCTAAAGTGTTAATAGCCTAGAAAACATAAGGAATCACTATCATTGAGGAGTTTACGGCCAAGACAAGTTCTTGGGCCGTAAACACCTATAAAGGGGTCAAATGACACCCTAACTCCTTCCTTAAGCCAAGAGACCAATTTGGGCATGTACCTAAATGAGTTTTGGACTAGCTAACACACTTAGAACACCAAGAGTAAGGGAGTTTACGGACCAAAAGGTTCTAGGGCCGTGAACTCCATAAAATGGTGCCAAATGGTGCCATAAACTCTTCTAAAGCCAAGTACAAAAGCCTAGTTTAGTTCCTAGTTAATTTAGAGACTTGAAAACACCATAAACACCCTCCCAAGGGAGTTTACGGCCGTAAACTCCAAGGGTATATGGTCCTTGGGCCGTAAACTCCTTAAAGGAGTTAATATGACACCCAAACACTTGATTTAGCCTTGAAACAATTCACCACATGAGTTGTATAATTGTTAGACTTCATTAAGGGGATTTGTTGAGAGTTTACGGCCAGGAGTTTACTCCCCTAGGCCGTAAACTCCAAGACATATGGTCATTTTACCATAAACTTCCATTAGAGGCATTGCACTCCTTTGTTGCAACCCATTAGCCTCCTAGCACTTGACCAAAAGTGTTTTCCTCGCGTTTAAATGTTTATACTTGTATAACTAGTGTTTTAATCACTAATTATTTATATACATATGTCTTCATATGTAATTCGGATCATTGTGTGTGTCTAAAGTCTCCACTTGACACCAAACACTTGTCCGATCCTTCCTTACGATAACAGTCTGTTCAATTCCAGTCACTTACTGCAGGTGAGTTCATACCCCTTAACTAATGTTTTAAACTATTTTTAAATGTTTTATGGGGGGGATAAAAGTAGAATCATGCTACTTATTATATCAATCACATGTGATTAATAAGTAGAATTATGCTAATTATTACATCAATCACATGTGATTAATATACAACATTCAAATGATTTGGCTACTCATTAGCCATTTTACCAAACAGTTTTCATCAAATGATCTTTATAAACATTTTATATGTTTTAAACTCCTTATTACACTGTATATTTTTACTCTGTATATTACATTTCAAACTTATTCACAATTGTGTTTCAAACAAATGTTTCTTTATACTTAAACTGTTTTATCAAACTTATGCCTTGAAACTGTTTTATAGATTGACATCAAGTCGATCTTTTCTTAAAATAATATTTATGTTCAAATGTTTTACAAAACTTATTTATACTTTTATATTATAAATTGCATGCCTCTATATGTATAGTTATATAAAAAATGTTTAAAAGACTTAGGAAGGTTATCCACCCTATTTCCGTTTCGTGCTTGAGATGTGGTCTGGTGGGATATCGGGTACTCGTCCGAAAGTCATTTAAATATTAGTTATATATCATGTGTACATATATAGTCATAAAAGGTCCTTCCAGTTCATCCGATGCCCTTGGGTAGCAAGGGTATACATCCATGTCCATACGTACCAGTTAGACTGCTAGTAAACTACCATATGGGTAGTTTAGGAAGATACTAGAACTATTACTAGAATGCGATATCATACTAATTGTCAGTTCATTCATGAGTCAATACTTACAACTAGAAGAACATATACAACTATACTAGAAAGAGAACATATACAACGATACTAGAACGATTACATTACCATACTTGCTAGGTAGAGAGCACGTACATTACAGCTAGAATAAGTAACATTACATTACATATACAAGAATACGATAACAATTGTGATCCACTGGATCGGAGCATGCCTTAAATGTCATGGCCCAAGTTGTAGCTAGAATTCTCTTGGAGGGAGAGCGTGAGTTTACGTATAGATCTATACTGGATTGACTATCCTACACCTTGCTGCTAGCTACAGCCGGACCTGCAGGTCTGCGGGTGCCAAACGTCATTCCGTTATTACGACCATTCATTATGTCGTTGTTACCAGCCGATAGTATGGTGCAATTAATCACATGATGCCTTAATATAAATCCGGTTTAAGGTAGTTAGTACAGCAGTAGTTCTTATAGAGCTACGTTTTGGTACTACATTAATTTTCCCTGTACATATATTTAGTGATCTTTTCACTTAAACTATAAATGTAAAAACTATATTTTGTTAATAATAGTTACACTTGGGAAAATTACACACTTTTACAAGAAACGAACATTGAGAACAGTTAGGTCTTGGTAGAAGACACACTTAATACAATAGTAGGAATCATAGGGATTTCTAGGGTTTTTCAAATGTTTACAATTGTTTTACAAACATCTTCATACTTACAGTTCATATACAAATTCTTACATAAAAATACTTATATACAAATTAAGACACTAAATACTTATGATCTCACCAGCTTCAAAGCTGATACTCACTTTCAAAATTACTTGTATCCTCAGGTTATCATAGACAGGTACCGATGCAAGGAGAAAGGAAGATGGAGCTTGTTCAAGACTCATCATTCATTTTGATTTATGCTTTAGTGTTTATCAAAATTTGACAGAACACATTTGTATAATAATTATATTATTAATGCAATGGATGATGTTGTTGCTTGTTTACTACTTTACATTGTTGTGATATTATACATGACGTCCTCCGCCCTAGAACGTTTCCGCCGTTCTTGGTTTTGGGGTGTGACAAGTACCCGCTAGACCCAAGAAGCTACGAATCTCATATGCATTATTTGGTACATCCCACCGTATCACTGCCTCAACCTTGGCTGGATCCACTAAAATACCCTCCTGATTAATGATGTGCCCCAAAAACTGCACCTCTTGCAACCAGAAATCACACTTTGAGAAATTGTCATAAAGCCTTTTTGTTCTCAGTGTCTCTAATACCTCCCTCAGATGTTGTTCATGCTGCTCCTTGGTCTTAGAATAAACCAAGATATCATCATTAAAAATGATCACCTACCGATCCAGCATCGCTCTACACACCCTATTCATGAGACCCATGAACACTGCTAGGGCATTGATGAGCCCGAATGGTATCACCACCACTCATAATGCTTGTATCGAGTCATGAAGGTTGTCTTCGGTATATCCTCATCCCTAATTCTCATCTGATGGTACACCGACCGAAGATCAATCTTGGAAAACCAAGATGTACCTTGCAACTGATCAAACAAATCAACTATCCTCGGGAGCGGATAACGGTTTTTCACCACTAGCTTGTTCAGCTCTCGGTAATCAACACACATCTTGTGTGACCCATCCTTCTTTTTCACAAATAGGATCTTTGCTCCTCATGGAGAACTACTCGGACGAATAAACCCTCGGTCCAGTAGCCCCTGAAGCTGCATAGACAGCTCATGAATCTTGGGCGGAGCTAGCCAGTATGGTGCCTTGGTTATCAGGGCAGCACCTGGTACCAAATCAATGTGAAACTCTACCTGCCTCTCCGAAGGCGCCCCTAGCAACTCCTCGGGAATGACATCCCAAAAATCTCATACAACTAGCACACTACCCAAATCTGTCGTAGGCTCGACCCTTGTATCTGAGATGTACGCCAAGAATCCCGAACAACCCTGATGGAGAAGTTTGCTCGTCCTCACAGCTGAACAGAGGGTTGGCCCCTACAAGGCCATCTCTCCATGAATAACCACTTCTCCCCACTTGGGGGGTGAACCCTCACCAACTGATGCTCGCAATCTATCATGGCCCCATTGGCCTACTCGGACGAATAAACCCTCGGTCCAGTAGCTCCTGAAGCTGCATAGACAGCTCATGAATCTTGGGCGGAGCTAGCCAGTATGGTGCCTTGGTTATCAGGGCAGCACCCGATACCAAATCAATGTGAAACTCTACCTGCCTCTCCGGAGGCGCCCCTAGTAACTCCTCGGGAATGACATCCTAACAATCTCATACAACTAGCACACTACCCAAATCTGTCGTAGGCTCGACCCTTGTATCTGAGATGTACGCCAAGAATCCCGAACAACCCTGATGGAGAAGTCTGCTCGTTCTCGCAGCTGAACAGAGGGTTGGCCCCTACAAGGCCATCTCTCCATGAATAACCACTTCTCCCCACTTGGGGGGCGAACCCTCACCAACTGATGCTCGCAATCTATCATGGCCCCATTGGCCCCCAACCAGTCCATCCCAACGATCACTTTCAGCCCTCTCAACGGTATCAGAAGTAGATCAACATGAAACCTCTCCGCAAGCACATTCAGGACACAGTCTCGATACACCCTCACAACACTCACGGTATAGTCGTCCGCAATCTCAACCTCAAGCGGGGAATCCAAGGTCCCCAAACCATCCCATAACTTCTTGCTAAGCACAAGAGATAGAAACGATCGGGTAGCACTCGAGTCGAATAGAACGTGAGCCAACATACCATTGACTAAAAAGGTCCCTATACATGAGCACAAATATATACATAAGCAATGCAAATAAATATAGAGCAGGAAGATAAAAATACGCACCAGCCACAACATATGGCGCTTCCCGTGCCTCCTCGGTGGTCAACTGAAATGCATGGCTCTTCACCGTAGAAGCATCCGCCTTAGCTGGGCTGCCATCGGTAATCCTCATCATGGCTGGCGCAAGCACCACGACCGCTCCTCCTCCTTCGTGCAACCCCGGACAATCGGCCTTTTTATGGCCAGTTTGGTTGTAGTGGAAACAAATCAGACCCTTCTTGGGGCAATCCCTGCTCAAGTGACCCGGCTGGCCACATGTGTAACATATAGGGCCCGTCCCCCGACAAGATCCACCATGATATCCCTCACACTTAGCACACCGGCCATGACCCTACTGGTCCCTTTTTGCTTGGTGCACAACTCCAACTCCATTTCCCACTCATGGGTCTTCTCAACCATCTTGTTCAGGGTCTTGTGCCCTATAAATCTCACGAACTCATAGATATCATCCCTCAGCATGGAATGATACTTCGTCTTCCTCATATCCTCATCCACAACATATTGCGGGATCAATAGAGCTCGTTCCCAAAACTTGGCGGTGGTCTCTGCCACAGTCTTGATGGTCTGCTGGAGCTCCTGAAACTCCCTCACTAGCCGTTGCACCTCAATAGGTTGTGCAAACTCCAAATCGAAATGCTTGACGAACTCTGCCCATGTCATCCCTGCCACACCGACTGCTCCCACCTGGCTAGTCACCTCTCCCCACCAATCCCAGGCTCGATCCCTCATCTTACACAAAGCAAAACCCACCTTTGTCATATCAGGGCAAGAACTCATGTGTTGGGCGTTCTTTATATCCACCACCTAATGTCGGCTACTTATAGGGTCCCTGACCCCGAAGAACTCTGGCCCCCGCACGCCTTGAACTCCCGGAACAAGGGAGTTCAGTCCCTGACCTGGATCGTAGCAATCTTGGCTCTAAATGACCTGAGCCTCTTCTCCATAATCTCCATCATCCCTTCCTTAACCGTCCTAAAAATCATTGGGGTAGCGTCAAGGATGCCCCTCGTAACCTCGGCTGCAATGAGTTGGCGCAACCTCTCATTAATGGGCTCAGTAGTGTCGCCCGAACTAGATCCGGATACTAATCCTAATCCCCCTGCTCCAAATCGTGTCACCATCATTCTGAAATACCACAAGACAAATTGATCAAAATTTCCAAAAAGGGGATCTCCCCATACCGGTTCTCCTTAGAGCTTCCAGGTCTAACATTAGTTCGGGTACAAGTCATGTGCTTTCAGTAATATGGGCCCAATACTACCTTTCACACCTAGTTTTACCTTCCCCAAAGCTTTACTTAATAACTCCAATTCGTCCCAGAGACAAAAGATATATCATAGCTACTTT
The DNA here is from genome assembly GCF_002870075.4 of Lactuca sativa. Lineage (NCBI taxonomy): Eukaryota > Viridiplantae > Streptophyta > Magnoliopsida > Asterales > Asteraceae > Lactuca > Lactuca sativa. The sequence goes on along the minus strand of NC_056631.2, from coordinate 85,610,594 downwards.
ATAGCTCAAATCCTAGGCTATCCTAAGATTTGCTCCACCCATATCAAATCAGAACTTAATCCTAACAGGTTGCCTTATGCATGCAAATTATACACAAAACAGGATCAAATAGACTTTCGAATAACAGATTCTACCCTAAGACCACAACCAAACAAGGAACAAGAAATAAGGCTAAATCAATCATTCTGAGGCTATAAGACCATAACCGCATACAATTTTGAAAGCATACACCTAGCAAGATTCATACGATTATCATAACTCAAATATCAGTATAACATGGCTAACATATTGGGGAACTACTTCCTTGGCTCGGCCGATCACACGCATTGCACTCTCCTCTTTTTCATTTTAATAAATTTTTAACTTTTATTTTTTAAAATAATTTTACGCTTTCCTTAGTTTGAGTCCTGACACACCCGCGAGTGTGCCCGAATCCTCAAACCAAAGCTCTAATACCAACTTGTAACGACCCAATTTTCAAAAGAAAATTTTCATTTATAAATAATCAAAACATTTCCAATAAACCACAAAATCTCAAGAACCATTGTTTTCCAATTTACAACATTAACAATTTTATTTTAAATATTAGAGTGCCCCATAAAAATGTCTGAGAGAGTACATGCCGCGCCCTCAAGCCTTGCCCTTGCCCTTAGGCTCATAAGTACCTGAAACAAACCAGCAAACTATAAGTTAATGCTTAGTGAGTCCCCAAAGCATACCCCATATAAACCACATAATCACATAATCCATATTAGCTATAAAAGCTACATAAACCATTTAAGCCATGCATACAAACATATAAGGATGTCGTGGGGTTCTCCTAGGGTCTTACTCGATGATGTCATGGGCTCCCCCACATAGTCTTACACAAAAGTGCCATTGGCTCCCCCATGGTCTTTAGCTGGAAAGCCATGGATTCCCCTACATGGTCTTACATCCAAGTGTCATGGGCTCCCCCCATGGTTTTTACTTGAAAGCCATGGGCTCCCCCACATGGTCTTACATCCAAGCGCCATGCCCCCCCCCCCCCCCCGGTCTTACCTACAAGTATCACATATATGACTAGCATAACACTTAGTATGTGACCAATTAACATACCACATATTACTACATCAACTAGTGTACCACATATCACAGAATGGGCCGACCTTGGTGCCTTAGACCCATTGGTATGGTGACGAGACTCACTTCTCAAAAATGCTAAACTGAAAAGATAAGATCCGATAAGTCCCAATGTGCAACTCCAACTCAACTTCTTACAATCATCATGTGACTGGTCTTGTCAAAATCCTGAAATACCAAAAATACCATTAAGGTCAAACTTCGTCAACCCTAGTCAAAGTCAAGGTCAACATTCCATGTTGGTCCTACTCGTCGAGTATATCTAGCAACTCGTCGAGTTCCTCCAGTGTTCAGAAAACCAGGACAAACCCTAGCCTACTCGTCGAGTTGTCTCATCAACTCGGCGAGTTCACTCAATATCCAGTAGACGAGGAAACCCGATCTAACTCGTCGAGTTTTCTCCTTGTTTGCTTATTCAGATGATACGTTGATTGCAGGGACTCTAGGGCTTAGATTTGAAACCTAAAGGTGTCTAGAAGGATAACGTTTCCAACTTTATCCTCTAGAACCACTTCGAATGCTCTAGAACACTTAACAAAGGTTGGATAGCTCAAAAGATTAGCCATATGGTTCTAGACTCTATGGATCTGGAATCCCTCCTTTCCAAAAGAGGTTATAATCCCTAAAACGTTCCAAAGATGGAGACTTTATGGACATGTATGTCCTATGTATATCTTGAAGTCAAAAGAGCCAAAGAGGGAAAATATACCCTAAAATCCATGCATGGCATCCATGTTTGACCAAAAGCTAGATCTAGCCCACCATGGGACCATTTTGCCCTGTAGATTCATAAAGTCGCAAACTTTATGAACCCCATGCATGCAATCAACAAGAATGATAGGAAATGAAGAGCAAATTTAAGATCTAGTCATACTCTAAGATAAAAATCGAATCTTGAGTGCTTACAATAGTCCACAAAGATGGTCAAGCTCAAGAGTAAGGGCTTTGTTTGCTGGATCTTCTCCTTCTTCTCGCTATCGTCTTCTTTATAATCTCCAAAAGTCACTTTAGCTCACAATATGAAATAAGATGGAGATTAGGGTTTAGCACATACGTTCTTATGGTTTCGAGGCTGATGGAAGGTCAACCTCAAGGTTTTAAGGAGATTATATAGGGTGTAAACCCTAAAATTTAGGGGTTTCCTTTACAACGCCTACTCGTCGAGTTGGGCCTTCCAACTCGTCGAGTAGGTCCTCAATCCTGCGCCCCACAATGACCCCTACTCGACGAGTCGGAGCTCCCCAACTCGTCGAGTTCCAGTGTAAAACCCTAAAATTCTGAAAAGAAATTAATACCTGAAACGAGCGTTACACTCTGATCCTTTAGATATGATTTGATGTAATGGAATTTTGGAAAACAAAACATGATTGTAATTTCTAAATATTAAATGATAAACTTTACCTAAATTTTCGGGCTGTTAAAAGAAAACTCCAAATTCCTCATTAATGAACACGAATTACAGAAATTGAAAATCAAAAAATCTTTGAGATAATGAATAGAACCAAGAAAAGCTCTTCAATGCTAGAAAATCTACACCCACCCACACAATAATGAATATAAATTGCAGAAACTGAAAATCAAAATTCTAAACTAACCTAGAAATTTGTAGAAAACATAAAATCAGATCTAAATTGGATCCTTAGAAGATTCAGACAACTAAGGGAATGGAGGTTTCAAGCTCCAAGATGTAAACCCACTGGTTTGAGAAGAAGAGCGGAATGGAGGCGGTGTGAGGTGACATACTCACAGTTGAGAAGGTCGGCGATTGTTATAGGCCATCTTGACGGGAAAAGAAGGTGATATATATAATATTCCAGGTCATCTTCAACATTAAATTTCTGGTCATCTGAACGATTTCAAAGCTCCATTTCGATTCAAGCGCCGTTATCAACTGAAATTGAGTTTAAATTTCAATTGAAATCTAAAACGAAAATACACGAATCAAGACCTAGAACCCATCAAATATCAATGCAACTTCCATCTCCATCCTTCATCTCTTCATAGATTTCCAGATGAACAACAACCATCATTATCTCCATCAAAATTTAGATCAAAACACTGATAACTTTGAGAATACGACATCACATTTCATAAAAAAAATGATTTAGAGTTACGGTCTTAAGGACCGAATGAAATCACGTATCGACAAAAACAAAACCTAAAATCGCCGACTAAGAACATATTTTGCCAGTGAATGGAAATTGATCGATTATTCAATCAATTTATAAGGAGGATTAATTATACATCCTTAGAGATGAACAAAGGTGGATGAAAGAAGCATGTAGACATGGATGAACACTTGAATAGTAAGTGTATTTACTCCGGATAAACAATTTGTAGGATAATATATAATATACAATATTTTCCTTAAAAACACAATTTTGGGGATTTTCTAATTAAAAATGTAAATATTAATAATTAGAAAATGTTAAAAAGAACTTACAAGGGAAAATAGCCCTTTGTTTTCAGGACCAAAACCATAGAAAATTTCTGATTTTGGATATTCCATGCAAATCGAAAACTTTTTGGATCCTATTCACAGTTTTTGCGAAACCACAACACAAGGACCAATTTTGCAGTTTAAAAAAAACAACTTTTATTTTCTTTTTTTTGAACGGACAATTTTTTTTATTAACCACTGCCTATATAGAAACAAGACCGAACGAAAACAAATAACTTTTATTTTCTAAACCAAATCCCAAAACATCCCTAAGTAATGATAGAAATGAAGTAAACATGATCACGAGATTTTCCATCCTCTTTTTAATATTCTTTCTGATATTTTAAGGATATTCCTGTTTATAGTAGGTTTACACTTTACACTAAGGCGATTCAAACTCGGAACCTTCTCCAAAGTCTAAACTATAAGGTAATGGTTTCCGCAAAAAAATATAAACATATTATTTTCACTTGATTTTTTTAAAAAAAATTAGCTTACTCAATCCGTTAATTTGATGTCAATTAGATATGCGATTGGATATGGATTTCGCGTTATATCAATGAATGAAACGACATTAAAAATAACAGTACATCACCATTATATTCACTGTGTACATTTGTAAGCATCTTTTTGGACAATATTTTAAAATTATTCCATGTTATAATAATGCGAAACTACTATACGCATGAAACAAGCCCCAAAAATTGCAACCATGTTTGCTTAGTGGTGGACATTTTGTACATTCCCTCTTTACGTCATTACCTCCACGTGTCACAAAAAAATTCCACGTGTCACCATAGCATCTCAAGTGTCCAAATATTCCACGTGACGACTCCATTCCCTTTTAATTTAAAAGTTTGACTCGGAAACCACGTTGACACGAATTAGAATCAAACGCTTAAAAAAACAAAATTCTTAAAAATACTAAAAAAGTCAACGATTTATTCAACAGCTCTGATCAGATGCTCGTACTTGCCAACTGATATGGACGGCAGAGCCACCATGGATTTCACTGAACGGCTCTGATCGGGTATTGGCAGGAGGATGCAGTACTTATCTGTACATACTGGTGACACCTGAACAGGCCTCCCAAGCCCAAAGTCAACACTTTCCAACCCTACCTTTGACCATTGCGACAAAATGAGTACACCCACCGAGTCAGGTACTTGTTTCCCCCGAGTTAAACTCACTGATTCAACCACTTCCCTAACGAACCCATCATCCACCCTGTTCTTTGCTTCCCTTATTAACTCCGTGGCGTAACCTAATCCACTCTCGGTTAATTCCTTTGCTGTCGTTTGAGCACATCCGAGGACTATAGCATTGCCGTAGTACTCACTGGGTAGACTCGGTTTAACTCGGTTACGAATGTTGATGCTAAATAATAATTTTAGGGTTTGTCTAGGTGGGAAACTTAATGCTCGAGCCCAGCTTCTCCAGATGTGAGCAGAGACGACTTCGAACGATGTGAGCGATGGTTTACTGAGTTGACTCGTGGAGGCCGCGAGTGTCTTTAGCTCGTTTATTCTCCAATCGTGAAATGTGGTGGAGGTGGGAGTGAGTTGATCTTGGTTGAACCGAGTCAAGAACTTGCAATGGTCATGGACTGGGATGAACTCGGGGTGATGAATCGTTTTTAGTCTATACGGAGTTGGATCAAGAAGATGTCTTTCCCAAATGGGTTTGGGTTTAAACTCCTCCGCCGCGCCGTACCGGTGGCAGTTGGCTAATCTGGCGAAGTGGTTTAAAAACTCAACGCTGCCAATCCCGTCGCATATACAGTGGCTAAAACCGACAGCGAGAGCCGCTGAGTCGTCTGCAAGCCACGTTAACTGTACAACCAACGGCGGAGCCCCTTCGAGAACGTCCGTCACCTCCAACGCCAAAAGCTTTCGCCACTCCGTCACATACCTTGGAGCCTTCTCGAAATCGGAGATTGTAAACTCACCAGTGGACTCAACGAACACTGCGCCTTGACCTCGACAAACCACTTCAAGACAAGAGCCATCGGATCGAGTCCTGACTCGCCCTGCCAAAGGATAGTATGGAACAAGGGCTCGAGCGAGGGCGTCTTTAACAAGGGCGGTGATGGCACTCCGGTAACCCGCCCTTCGGTGGCGAGGAGGATGGTAGATCAGTAAGTATTCGATTGTAAACCGTAGAAAAAGCTGGGAATCGATAGCAGAGAGGTTAAGAACATGAGAGGGAGTTGGGTCCGAAGGGGTAATAAAGACTGCTTCTTGAACTTGTACATGATGGCTGGAGTCCCCCGTGTTGGTCATGTTTTGTATATGAAAGAATGCTAAATCAATGCTTTATAGCCTTGACTTTATGCATACAGATATGTATTCAATTATATATAGATATATATGGAGGGTGGTTGATATATATATAAAGGTGTGGGGGTGGGGATAGCTTTAAAAAATGTATCAACTGTTAAAGATTTGATAAAGATTCTCCGGGGTAGCTTTAAGGAAATAAGAAAACACAAAACCACAGCTAGTCAGCTACCTTACATCTTTCTGTCAAAAGTTAAAACAATATGCATTGCATTAAGTTTTAAACCCACAATTATTAAATTCAAGAATACCGTTCAATGAAAACAAGGGTCGACGAATATTATATATATATGTATGGTTGCCTAATAAAAAATCTTCATTATAAAATGATTATAACCAATTTTAAATTCAACCTAGAGTTCAAAAATATTAATGTTATGTGACTTATGCATCCGCTTTTTTACTTTAGACAACATAATATCACACTTGCCTTCTTGGTTATTTCTTTGCCACATCTCTCTATGTCTCCCTAGAGCCGTTCAATCTTCTCAATCGTTTCTTTGCAAAGCTAGAGGTCCAAGGGGCCATCCCCTTCTGTTCCTTTTCTTTTTCTTTTGTACATATATCTTTGTCGTTTGTATCATCGGTCAATCAACTTTTTTGACGTTTTAGAGTTTTGCATCTAACCATTTCCCTCTTCATTTGGTATCATTACTTGGTTATTCATGAGATGATCATAGAAGATATGCTTGAAACACTGATCAACATGACCTATAAGCGAACCCATTGATCAAAAGTCTTGATTGACCATAGCGACCATGAAATCATGCATGTTAGTTAACCTAAACAAGAGAAAAGGAATACATCTTCGTAAGATTGGAAAAATAAAATAACAAAAAGTCTTTAATTTATACAACTATAGATACAAAATTAATAGTCTCCCCAACGGCGGAGCCCCCTCCCGAAAGTGAAAGAGGACTTAGAGGATGACATTTTGTGAAGTTTCTAGTTAATTGTTTAGTCGTAATGAGGAGATATATATAACCTTCTTGCTAAAAAAATGTTGACAAACGAATTGGCACTCTTTTTTTTTTTTTTTTTTTTTTTTTTTTTTTTTTTTTTTTTTTTTTTTGTATTAGTATATATTAGCATCTATTGTTTAGGATTCCAATCATGATAGCTTGAAGTGTTGATTTGGGGGAGCCAAAGTCAAAATTTATAGTTTTAGGCTTAATATGTAAACATTTTAATAGTTAACGGTTAGTTATGAAAAAAAACAGGGGGAGGGGGGGGGGGGATACAGCCCCTCCTCGCCCTACATAAGCTTCGTCCGTGCATATCATACTATATTATAAAGGAAATATTTTTTCTTTCTCCATATTCATTTGAAACTCTTATGTATGTTTCCTTTCACCATATTTATTTGAAACTCTCATGACTTTTCAATTTTTTTTATAATAATAATTATAAGTTGGTTAATAACGTTAAATAAATATCAAACCTAAAGTGTAATCATTTATAAACTAAATTTTAATATTAAAATAATATATTTACTTCTACTTATTAATTGATTTTTTTTAACTTTTAGCATATTATACTTATATTATTAGTTTTAATATATTGTTGGATGTAAACCATTATCATTTTAAAGATACAATTTTGGAACAATTTATATAAAATACATAAATTATTAATTAGAATATAACATTACATGTCAACTTAAATATAAATTTTAGTTTAACTTAAACAACCCAAAGAATATTTTGTAAATAGTTAAAAGTGATTATTGTAATGTTTTTGTAATAATGATTATATGTTGGTTAATAAGGTTAAATAAATATCAAACTTAAAGTGTAATCATAAATATACTAAATTTCAATTTTAAAATAATATATTTACTTCTACTTATAAAGTTATGTCTTTAACTTTTAACATATTATATTTAATTTATTAGATTTAATATGTTATTGTATGTAAACCATTATCACTTTAAAGCTATAAATTTTGAACAGTTTGGACAAAATACTTAAATTCTTATATTAAATATAACATTACAATGTTAATTTAAATATAAATTTCAGCGCCACTTAAAAAACCAAAGAATATTTTGTAAATAGTTAAAAATGATAAATTTTAGTGATAAATGTAAAAACTAAAGTGCAATCTCAATTTCACCAAAATATTTCCTAAAGATATTTTTATAATCGTTAAAAGTTTTCAAATAAGTAGCTTAAAATAACTTACAATAACAATAGTTAAAAATAACTCTATATAAATGATAAAAATTAAAACATAAGCAAATAAATTTTAAAAAATTAATTAACAATAGCAAGAACTATAAATAACATTAAACCATATATTATATTTAATTTATTCATGTATAACTCGCGGGTAGAAGTCATTCAAACGATTGAGATTATGCAGTTATGATAGATGTATATATTATCATATATTTCAAAATAATCATTATATCAATTTAGTATACGAATTATTATATCAAATTTAAAAACAACATTATTGCTATATTAAAAAAAATATATTTATAAAGACTTTAACTATATAGGTGTTTATGAGCAACGCACATACATTCACCTAGTATACAGATAAACCTTAATAGGCTTTTTCAGATACTACCCAGAGAGAAATTGAAAAGGCTTTTGTAGATTAAATAAAATAAATAAATAAATAAATAATTTAAAAAAAACGTAGAAGATGAAAACATTTTAAACCTAAAACTTTGACTCGGTTCTACATTATTTTAACATAATATCACCTTGACCCAATCATTGACATAATCGTAAACATACAATCTTTTATTCTACCATACATAGAATTGAAATATTTTATAGATTAAAAAAACTATCTGAAACACGGCATTAAAATTGCTTGGAATAATTACCTGAAATATTTTATAGATAAAAAACTATCCGAAACACGACATAACACTTGCTTGAAATAATGACTAGTAAACGAGTGAACATCAATTTAACAAGAGCAAACCAGTCCACTTGAGAAATTAAACATACCTGTTGAAATATATATCTTTTTATCAAAATGAACATTGTTGTAGCATTTTCTATAGTTTGTTTTATTCTATAGATTTAATTTATATAAGGGGCTAATTTGTTATTATTAGATTTTTTTGTGTATAGATTTGTACAAGGAGGGTGTAAGTTAACAAGAGAAATATAAAGGTGGATTGCGGCTCACATTTGGAATTTAGTTGGAGTTGAAAACATGAAAATCTTTACCATAGGACAGATATGTCCAAGACTTGCTCTATGTTTGAATCAGTTGTGATCCGAAGTATATAAACATTTTCTATGTGTAATGTAGAAGGTATTCAGTTAATTTTTATCTGACACGATTTGTATTGCTCTCGTCTTCTCTTAATAGATTAGGGTTTAATCTCTTCTCATTTCTGTACATTCTTTGTTCGCTAGTTGTTTATATTGTAAACTAGTGTAAGTAGTTTAGATAGAGTGTTTGAGACATTGTACTTAGTGTTTTGTAGGGAGGTTTCTTTGTAATTAACTTGACAACTAATAGGTTCTTTAGGAATAAGAACTTTTGATGTTTTGATAATCATGTTTCTGTTGATTTGAGTTTCTTTAGATGGTATCAGAGCCTTGTTTAGCTAGTTTTTTTTATATGAGTTGTTCTTGATTTGGTTAGGATTTCAGATCTAGGGTTAGGGTTTGTTGTCTTTGTATAGGTGTGGTCCGTTCTTTGTTCTCCGATCTGAATTTATGATTCAGATCTTGTGTTATCCTCCTCAACTTATTGTTCGATCTTGGATTTGTAGGGTTCCATCAACTTTGGTGGTGTCATTATCACATTTTTTGGGAGTAAATGTGCTTCATAACAGTAAACGTTTAGGATTAACTTGTTAACCCTAACGGATAACATTATCATCCACAGTCAACCTCAAAATACGTGCAAACGAGGTTCCATTATCAGAGTTGGTTTTTGGCATTTAAATGCCTATTTGCTTTTGAAGTATATTTGTTTAAGGACAAATCTATTAAATCTACAACGGTGGTTGTTGTGCGATATTGTGGAACTCTATAAGTTTCTTGCACGTTTTTTGTCTCTGGTGTTTCTTGATCTATCAGTTACCTGCTGATCTTGTTTGTTTTTCGTTTATAATTCATCCTGCTCTAACCTCTCATGGTTATGAATTTGGTGTGAAGTATAGAAAGTACTTGTAAACTTCTGAGATTAGGTAATAGATTCCTGATTTTTCTTCCTTGTCTTGTATTTGTTAGTCATTACTAGAAACCAGGTGAGTCTTCTAGTAAGAATGATGATGTTGATTTTGATGATCCTCTGTATTTGCATCCATTTGATAATTATGTTACAATCATTATTAATTTCAAACTACATGGAACTAAGAATTTTAGAGTTTGGAAGAGTTCTATGAAAAGAGCTTTAAATGTAACACCTCGACTCCCAAGTATAAAATTTAAAAGCTTAAAGTCATATTATTGGACCTACTCGACGAGTTGATTGCCCCCAACTTGTCGTGTAGAAGCAGATCAGGCCGCATGATTTATGAGTTCTACTCGATGAGTTGGAGGACCCCGACTCGACAAGTAGGAGCTGGAAAATGAAACCCTAATTTTTAGGGTTTGCACCCTATTTAAAGGACCTTAAGTCCTTTCCTCCAGCCCCTTACCACCTCTTGACAGCCAGAAGAAACCCTAATCAGTCTAGACCTTGTTCTTGAGTGTTTGTGAGATTCAACGAGTGATTTTGGGGCAAAGAGAAGCTCGTGGATCTGAATCTACTTCCTCTTGGCATCATTATGAAGTTAACAAGTCGTTACCTTGACTTATCTTTAGCTAAATCTCTTCATTCAAAGGTTTAGGGTCATTTTTTAGCATATTTGTGAGTCAATTCGAGTTTTGGGGATGATATGAAGTTGTAAATTCAGATTTGGATTCCTCTAAGTCCCTATAGCCATACAATTATCATATATAGCAAGCTAATGCTCTTCTTCTTGGTTTAAACCTTTCCCTTAGCTTTGTTTTGATATCTAGGACCATGGATGTATGTAAAGTTTGCAACTTTACATGGAAACCATGACTTAGGAGGTTATATCTGCAATATGGAGCTTTGGAGTAGCTTAAAAACATCTGGATGAGAAATGGACTGAAGGGACTCGACGAGTCGTATAGTCGACTAAACGAGTCGGTTGAAGATTGTTTGTATTGGTTCTACATGAACTCGGCGAGTTAGTAAGAAGACTCGACGAGTCAGTTAGGATTTTCTCGACTTTTGGACATGCATAGACTCAACGAGTTGGTTGGAAACTCAGCGAGTCAATTAGAGTTTTATGATTTCTTAAGTTCTTACAGAACTCAATTAGTTGCTAGCTGCACTCAACGCGTTGGGTTAACATGGACTGTTGACTTTGACTTTGACCAAGGGTTGACCAGTTGGACTTCAAAGGTATTTTGGTAATTTGGGATAATGATGGACTTCGTCCTATGGTGGTTATAGGTGTTGAATTCCTGTCTGTGATTCGGAAGTTTGATCTTATCGCTATAGTTCGATATCGTGAGGTTAGTTCTTCTCACTATATCAATAGGGTCTGAGGCACCAATGGCGACCCTTATGACTTGTATCATGGTTATAGGGTGGTTGCTATGTTAGTGATCTGTTAGATCGGTATCCTGGTTATAGGATGGTTGTTATGTTAGTCATCGGTTAGATCAGTATCCTGGTTATAGGATGGTGGCTATGTTAGTGATCTGTAGATTTGTATGATTATATGTACATGCTAGCTAGCGTATGATATTTATGTGCACATGTTTGCTGGTTTGGGAGATTGGGTTGAGGCAGGTCCTGCTTTTGTGCTGTAGGCCAAGATACCCAGGGCGGACCAGATAGATTTCAGACCCGGTTAGATCATACTAGTCAGGCATAAGGCCCGGTGAGCGGTCCGGATAAGTTGAAGGTCCTGAGAGGTGGTTCAGACGTGCCGAAGGCTCGGAGAGCGGTCCAGATAGACTGATGGCCTGTGAGGTGGTCCAGTCAGACTGATGGCTCATTATGCATGCTGTGTGTGTTTATATAATATGATTATGACTGTATGACGTTGGTATTTTGGGGGAACTCACTAAGCTTCAGGCTTATAGTTGTTGATTATGTTTTAGGTACTTCTGATGACCTCCGGAAGGTGAACGTGTGATCATGCACCTCCTTATATTTTATGATTTGATTCTGGGATACAATGACACTAAACCATTTTGAAACAATTTTTGTAAGATTTATTGGTTTTGAAATGTTTTAAAAAGTTTAAATTTGGCATGATTTTTATGGATGTTACAAGTTGGTATCAGAGCCTTGGTTTGAGTGAATTGGAGGAAATGCTCGTGTGTATCCAGTCTCAAACTAAGGACAAGACTTTTTAAAATGATTTTTCAAATGTTATTCAAAATAATAAAGGAGGATGCAAGTGTACAATCAGTCGGAGCCAGTAAGTAGATCCCAAAATACCTTACGGGTGATCTGATTTTGTGATATGTTAGAACAACATTCTAGTACTAGGCTAGGAATCTTCAGGAATTACATGATAGAATTGTCTGATTATATGATACCTGATAGCCTAGGGGTTTTCCTTATATGAAATTGACATCATTACTGTAGCTGCTTAGTGTGTGCATCACGACCGTACATAATTAAGATCTTATAGACTAAGAATGTTTGGTTTGGACTTATTGACTGTTCTTGTTTGATGAAGGGATTAGGGTAGGATCAGGTATTCGAAAGTCTATAGGGTCCAACGTTATGTATGACTAGCATACACGAGTGCTGCAGTGTTGGTGGAAGATTCATGGGTGGGTTGTGCGAGGTCGGTAGGCTAGTATGAGATATTTAGCATTCCTTTAGGAGTGAGGATTGAGTGCTCACTATGTATATGTGTATTTTTAGGGTGTTGTGGTGATACTTGAGAAAAAATATGGGTAGGTGTCGAAGGTAGTATGGGCCCGTACTACCGAAAGCACAGGACTCATACGCGTAGCAAGAAAGTTACAACCACTAGGGTTTAGTTGGGAGTTGGTTCCCCGTTATTTATATGGATTATCTGATATTTTTCCTGTTGTATTTTTAGTATGGTGGTTACGATACGCTTTGTGAGGGGATCCGAATCAGGATCAGGAGATGGCGGTCAGGAGGGGCTGACAGTGTCCGAAGTTGTTGGTCAGATGAGGTCGGATGAGCTGGACACCCGGATTCGAGAGATCCTGCATGATGAGGTTGCTACTTTGTTCTGGGCACAGCTGTTAGAGATGTATTGGTCTATTACGATCGCCATGGTTGAGTATTTCGACGAGTGCTATGCAGCCCTTGCTGATACAGATGCCACAACAACTGTAACGACAACAGGGGGAGGAATTGGTCGAGCTTTTCAGTATCAAGACTTTGATAACACAAAGCCCCCAAAATTTGATGGGACTCAGGATTCGATCAGATCCATGAGGTGGTTGTTTGAAGTGGAGGGTTGTTTCTTCATGTGGTCATGTCCTACTGACCAGAAGGTCAGATGTTCCCTGAACCTGCTGAGTTCCGGGGAAAAGGACTGGTGGAGCTTGATGATTGGGTCTTACACTAATGATCAGAGGGCTGCGGTTACTTGGGAGCAGTTATGGGATATGTTCCGCGCTCGCCATATTCCACGGGTCAAGCAGGAATAGTTAGCTCAGGAGTTCTTGGAGTTGAGACAGGATGGTGAGACAGTGACAGAGATCACCCGCATGTTCATGGAGAAGGTGATGTTCTGCCTGGGAACTGCAGGGTTACACTTGTGGCAAGTGCGGAAATGGTCACTCGGGGGTTTGCATATCGGGTAACGCATGCCGCAAATGCAGCCAGGAGGGCCCCGATTCAGGATATGAGGATCTGCTATCATTGCCATCAGGTTGGTCACGTGAAGATCAACTGTCCACAGCTCGCTACCAGGACGACGCAAGCTCAAGCACCAGCTGCACTGAGGATTACCAATGGGAGTCACGGTAGAGCACCTCCCCCGACGGCCCAGGGACGTGCCTTCCAACTTAAAGTAGATGAGGCTAGGGTAGCACTAGATATGGTTGCTGGTATGTTTCTATCCCTTATCTTACTGATTATATCTGTTTTATGCTTATATTTTTGTACCTGTGATTAGGTACATTCTTAGTGAGCTCTTTACCTGCTTTGGTATTATTTGACTCGGGGGTGAGTCGGTCTTTTGTCTCTCAGTCATTCCGTTGGGAGTTTGGTTTGCCAGTAAGGGAGCTAGAGTGTCTGTTACGAGTCTCTATCGCCATCGAATACGGGGTTTCTGCTTCTTCTGTCTATCGGGGATGTGTGTTGGAGATATTTCGGGGTATCTTTCCTGATAGACTTGATTCTGATTCCCATGGGGGATGTGTGTGTGATCGTGGGTATGGACTGGCTTAGTCACTTCGGTGCCATGATTGATTGCGAGGGTAAGCGAGTGGTAGTTCCAACCCCAAGTGGGGGAGAACTGATTGTCTATGGAGAGGGCACCAGATTGGGATCAGGGTTTTGTTCAGCTGCCAAGGCTCGACAGTACGTTCAGCACGGGTGTGCAGGTTATTCAGCGTATGTGGTGGATACACGGTTCAGGGATTAGATTTTAGTTTTAGAGGTTCCAATGGTCTGGGAGTTTGCTGACGTGTTCCCGGAGGAGTTACCCGGACTATCTTCGGGGAGGTAGGTTGAGTTTAGGATCGACCTAGTGCTAGGTGCGGCCCCTATCGCCAAGGCGTCGTACCGGTTGGCACTACTAGAGATGCAGGAGCTGTCGTTACAGCTGCAGGAACTACTGGACAAGCAGTTCCTTCGTCTGAGTAGCTCTCCATGGGGAGCGCCAATTCTCTTCATCAGGAAGAAGGATGGTTCACACCGGATGTGCATTGACTACTGGGAGTTTAACAAGTTGATGGTGAAGAACCGTTATCCACTCCCATGGATAGATGATCTTTTCGATAAGTTGTAGGGAGCATCTTCGTTCTCCAAGATAGACCTGAGGTCCGAGTACCATCAAGTCAGGGTTGGAGAGGAGGACGTGGAAAAGACCACGTTCTAGACTCATTATGGACATTACGAGTTCATGGTGATGCCGTTTGGGCTCACCAACGCGCCTGTGGTATTTATGGACCTGAAAAATCGGGTCTGCAGACCAATGCTCGATCGCTCGGTCACTATGTTCATAGACGATATCTTGGTGTACTCCAAGATCCGAGAGCAGCATGAGGAGCATATTCGGGAGCTATTGGGAATTTTGAGCCGAGAGCGGCTATATTCCAAGTTCTCTAACTGCGAGTTTTGGTTGCGAGATGTTCAGTTCCTTGGACACCTCGTTAACCAGTCTTGGCTCTCTCGGAGGGAGTTGAGTATTTTGTAGTGTTTTGTGATGCATCCATCATGGGAATGGGAGCGGTCCTCATGTAGAGGGGACAGGTGATAGCCTATGTGTCGTGACAATTGAAGCTGCATGAGACGAGATACCCTACTCATGATCTGGAGCTGGGAGCGGTGGTATTCACTCTCAAGATTTGGAGACATTACCTCTATGGGGTCCGCTGTACCATATACACGGACCACAAGAGTTTGAGACACATCATGAATCAGCCGAACCTGAAAATGAGACAACACAGGTGGCTGGATGTAGTCAAGGACTACGACTATGAGATCCTTTACCACTCAGGTAAAGTGAACGTGGTTGCGGACGCTTTGAGTCGCAAGTCAGCTGGATCTTCTACTCCAGTTACATGTATGAGGATATCGGTGGATTCTCGACTTGTGAGCTTGATCAGGGAAGCTAAGAATGAGGGTATGCGTCAGGAGAATTTGAAGCTAGAGAAGATTAGGGGTGAGAACACCTGGTTTGTGCAGGATAGACGGGGATTATTGACCCGTTATAGCCGGGTCTGGGTTCCGATGTCTGGTGGGGTCAGCCAGAATGTCCTGGAGGAGGCTCATAAGTCTTGCCTCTTTATTCACCCGGGGGCCACCAAGATGTACCGGGATTTGCGTTTGAGCTATTGGTGGCCAGACATGAAGAAGGAGATTGGATGGTATGTTGAGAGGTGCTTGACCTGCCGGATGGTCAAGGCCAAGCATTAGAGGCCGCATGGTCAGATGCAGCCTCTTGAGATTCCTATGTGGAAATGGTAGCAGATCACGACGGATTTTATCACCAAGCTGCCGAGGATGGTGAAGGGCTATGACGTTATTTGGGTCATTGTGGACCGATTGACCAAGAGCGCTCACTTTTTAGCTATACGGGAAAGTTCATCGGCCGAGAAGCTGGCCGACTTGTATATCCGAGAGAACATTTCTCGCCATGGGGTACCAGTCTCTATTGTCTTAGACCGTGATGTTCGGTTCACCTCCTGTTTCTGGCAGAAGTTCCATGAGGAACTGGGCACACGACTGCACTTCAGTACAGCCTATCATCTGCAGACAGACGGCTAGAGTGAGCAGACCATACAAACTCTCGAGGATATGCTGAGAGCATGTGTTATTGACTTTGGTAGGAGCTGGGACTCCTACCCACCCCTTGTAGAGTTCTCCTACAACAACAACTTTCATTGCATTATTGGTGCTCCACCTAATGAGTTGTTGTATGGACGGACATACAACACCCCAGTCTGTTGAGGCGAGGTTGGGTACAGGGTGATGGGTCGGACCGAGGTAGTCCTGCAGACTACTGAGATGATTCAACAGATAAGGCAGCGATTGCAGACCGCACAGAGTCTGAAAAAGAGTTACGCCGACCGGCGCTGATCTGACTTGGAGTTTCAGGTCGGTGACATTGTATTCCTGAAGGTCTCACACTGGAAAGGTGTGATTCGCTTCAGGAAGAGGGGGAAGTTGGGTCCCTGATACATCGAGCCATTCAGGGTCACTACCAGGGTTGGCAAGGTGTCATATAGACTATATCTTCCCGAGGAGCTTATTCAGATCCACAACACTTTCCATGTTTCACAATTACGAAAGTGCATTCTTGATGAGGAGGTAGTAGTGTCATTAGATGATATTCAGGTCGATGAGCGCTTGAATTACGTGGGGAGACCAGTGGCTATTCTTGAAAGGAAGTTGAAGGTTCTAAGGAACAAGGAAGTACCTTTGGTAAAGGTATATTGGCAGCACCAGAGGGGATCCGAGTGGACCTGGGAGCCGGAAGCAGAGTTGCGGGAGCTTTACCCCGAGTTATTTACCGCGACAGACTTCAAGGACGAAGTTTAGTTCAAGTGCGGGAGAATTGTAACACCCCGACTCCCATGTATGAAATTTAAAAGCTTAAAGTCATATTCTTGTACCTACTCGACGAGTTGGTTGCCCCCAACTCGTCATGTACAAGCGGATCAGGCCACGTGATTTATGAGGTCTACTCGGCGAGTTGGAGGACCATGACTCGATGAGTAGGAGCTGGAAAATGAAACCCTAAATTTTAGGGTTTACACCTTATTTAAAGGACCTTAAGTCCTTTCCTCCAGCCCCTTACCACCTCTTGATGGCCAGAAGAAACCCTAATTAGTCTAGACCTTGTTCTTGAGTGTTTGTGAAATTTAAAGAGTGATGTTGGTGCATTTTGTGAAGAAGGTTCGAAGTCTAAGGAGCTTGGAGCAAAGAGAAGCTCCTGGATTTGACTCTACTTCTTCTTGGTGTCATTCTGAAGGTAAAAAATCGTTACCTTGACTTATGTTTAGCTAAATCTCTTCATACAAAAGTTTAGGTTCATTTTTTAGTATATTTGTTAGTCAATTTGGGTTTTGGGATGATCTGAAGTTGTAATTTCAAATCTGGACTCCTCTAAGTCCCTATAGCCATAATGTTATCAGATTTAGCAAGTTAAGGCTCTTCTTCTTGGTTTAAACATTTCCTTTAGCTTGGTTTTGGCATCTAGGACCACGCATGTACGTAAAGTTTACCACTTTACGTGGAAACCAAGCCTTAGGATGTTAGATCTGCAATATGGAGCTTTAGGGTAGTTTAAAAACGTCTGGATGAGAAATAGACTGAAGTGACTTGACGAGTCGCATAATCGACTCAATGATTTGGTTGAAGATTGCCTGTATTGGTTCTGCATGAACTTGGCGAGTCAGTAAGAAGACTCGACGAGTCAGTTAGGGTTTTCCCGAATTTTGGACACGCATGGACTCGGCGAGTTGGTTGGAAACTCGGCGAGTCAATTAGGGTTTTATGATTTCTGGAGTTCTTACGGAACTCGACAAGTTGGGTCAACATGGACTGTTGACTTTGACCGTTGACTTTGACTTTGACCAAGGGTTCACCAGTTAGAATTAGAGGGTATTTTGGTAATTTAGGATTATGATGGACTTGGTCCTATAGTGGTTATAGGTGGTTGAGTTCGTGTCTGTGATTCGGAAGTTTGATCTTATCGCTATGGTTCGACATTGTGAGGTGAGTTCTTCTCATTATATCAATAGGGTCTAAGGCACCAAGGTTGGCCGTTATGATTTGTATCATTTTTATAGGATGGTTGATATGTTAGTGATTTGTTAGATCAGTATCCTAGTTATATAGGATGGTTGCTATGTTAGCGATCGGTTAGATCGGTATCCTGGTTATAGGATGGTTATAATGTTAGTGATCTGTAGATCTGTATGATTATCTGTACATTCTAGCTAGTGTATGATATTTATGTGCACATGTTTGTTGGTTTGGGGGATTGGGTTGAGGCAAGTCCTGCTTTGTGCTATAGGCCAAGATACCGAGGGCGGACCGGATAGACTGCAGACCCGGTTAGGGCATACTAGTCAGGCCGAAGGCCCGATGAGCGGTCTGGATAGGCTGAAGGCTGTGAGAGGTTGTCCAGACGTGCCGAAGGTTCGAAGAGCGGTCCAGATTGACTGATGGCATGTGAGGCGGTCCAGTCAGACTGATGGCTCATTATGCATGTTGTGTTTGTATATGTGATATGATTATGATTGTATGGTGTTGATATTTTAGGGGAACACACTAAGCTTTGGGCTTACAGTTCTTGATTATGTTTCAGGTACTTCCGATGATCGCGGGAAGGTGAAGGCGTGATCATGCAACTCCTTATATTTTATGATTTGATTCTAGGATACTCTGACACTAAACCATTTGGAAGCAAGTTTTGTAATAATTATTGGTTTTAAAATGTTTTAAAAAGTTTAAATTTGGCATGATTTTTATAATGGTTACATTAAAGGTAAGTAATAAAGTTAGATTCATGGAAGGAACTGAAATTAAAGATAAAAAGGTTACTGTTAGATCTCATAAGTGGGATAGGGTAAATACTACTATGTGTTCTTCGCTTCTTAATTCCTTATCTGAATCAATTTATATTTGGCATGCCTATTTTGAGTATGCTCTTGATATTTTTACTGATTTATCTCAAGCCTATTATAAAGCTGATGGTTCTCTAATTACTATAATAAATTGGATGGTCTTTGGAAAGAATTTGATGGATTAACTAAATGCACTAAGTGTGTTTGTGCAGCTGCTACTCAGTTAAACAATCATTCCAAATTACTGAAACTTATGCATTTTTTAAGTGGCTTAGATGATTTGTTTAATCAAGTAAAAAGTCATATTCTAATCATGGAACCTTTATCTGGTGTTAAAATAACTTTTAAATTGTCTCTAGGGATGAGTCTAATAAAAAAACATAGCTCTATTTCTACTTTGACTAATAAAAGCCAGTCATCTACTTTTGCTGGGAAAATAAATGATACCAGAAAGTTTAAAAATAAGAATCAAAGTCATGTGTGTAAAAATTGTGGTCTTAAAGGACATTCTATAGAGAAATGTTATAAGCTCATTGGATATCCCAATGATTATAAACCAAGGGTTCAATTTTTATAAAACTTTTTCTGTGTCTGGGATTTTTTTTTCTCTTGCTTGTGATTCTTCTAATATTCTGACGTCTCTTTTAATACTTTAGAAAAATATTTTTTAACTAATGATCAATACTCAAAGCTTATGTCTCTCTTAATGATAAAATAATTTCGGGAGATGTTTATGGCAATGGAAACATGGCATGTATTGTTTGTAGTAATGTTTTTGTTAAAAATAAAAGTTGCGTTGTTGATTCAGATGCTAATCAATACATGACTGCAACTGAATCTCAACTTATTGATGTTGTTGATGTCTCAAAGTTTAATCTTAAACTTGACCATCCAAATGGGTCAACTGCTATGATTAACAAGATTGGTAATATGAACTTATCTGATTCAACAACTTTAACTGATGTTTTTTTTTATGATACCTGATTTCCATGTTAACTTGTTTTCTGTTCATAAACTTTGTAAGGAAAACAAATGTAAAGTAATGTTTGATGAAAATTAATGTATTGTTTAGGATTAGTACAGAATCTGGAGGCCTATATTATCTTTAAAATCAATCCTTAGGTAGGTCCAATTTTGTTAGCAATAGTTATAAATGTTTTGTGTCTAAAATCACTTGGCATAATAGATTAGGGAATCTTGTTGATCGAGTGTTGAATGTTTTAAAATATGTTCTTAACTTTGATAATGAACCTATAACGTCGTGTGAGGTTTTTCATAAAGCTAAACTAACTAGAGACTATTTCCTTTGAGTGCACATAAATATTAAATTCTTGGTGATTTAATTCGTTTAGATGTGTGTGGTCCTTATAAAGTTGTTGCTTCAAATGGCTTTAGGTTCTTTCTTACTATAGTTGATGATTATATTAGGGATAATTAGGTGTATTAATGAAATCTAAAGATGAAGTATGTTATTGTTTTCATGCTTTTATATGTTTTTTTAGAAAATTAGTACAATGTTAATATTTAGATTGTTAGCTGTGACAGTCATACTGAATTTTTAAATGTTAGAATGAAATTTTTTTGAAAATAAAGGAATCATTCATCAGACTTCTTATGTTCATACTCTACAATAGAATGGTGTTGTGGAGAGAAAACATAGACATCTTTTGAATGTTTCTAGATCCTTGTTGTTTCAACCTAGATTACCTAAAATATTTTCGGGAGAAGCTATTTTAACTTTGGTTTTTTTAATAAACAAAATACCCTTATTTGTTTTAAATGGAAAAACTCCTTATGAAACGATTTATAAATGTTCTCCTGTTTATGATAAGATTAGAGTTTTTGGTTGTTTATGTTCTGCAACAAAACTTAATAATCATGATAAATTTTCTGAAAGATCTGAGAAATGTATTTTAGTTGGTTATTCTAAGGTTAAAAAAGGATATAAGTTGTTTAGTCTTGAAAATGGTTTTTTCTTTTTCTCCAGGGTTATGAAGGTCTACGAATCAGTGTTTCCTTTTAGGAATGTCTTCTAATTCTGATGAATCTTCTGATTCTCTTATGTTTTCCTCCACTGTTAATAATAATTCGTGGGATCCTTTTTCCAGTGTTGAAATACTTCATTCTAATAATCTTGTTGATGATCAATCTAGTAGTGTTTTTAGAGATAGCAATCAAGATGGTGAATCTAGTATTGATCCATCTCATGGTGCAAGTGAAACTGGTCAGGATGATACTCCCAGTCTGAGTGCAATTGATTAAATACATGATGGTACTGAGAGTAGTGAAACTCTTAGTTCACAACCTAATTTGGTTGTCTCTGAAAGTCTTAGAAGTTTTGAGGAAAATAATGACCAATCAGTTAATGTTAGAAGATCTAATGGTGAATCTAGGGTTCCTCAGAAATTTACTGATTACATCATAGATGGTAAATATAAGTATGGAATTGAGAAATCTATAAACTATTTTGTTTTAAGTGTTGAAATTAATTATTTTGTTACTAGTTTAAATAAAACTATGGAACCATAATCTTATCACGAGGCCTCCTTGAATCCTAATTGGGTCCAAGCTATAAATGAGGAAATGGAAGCTTTGTATAGAAATCAAAATTAGATTGTTTGTGACTTACCTCTTGATAGAAAACTAATTGGTTGTAAGTCGTTATAAAAATTAAATATAAGTCTAATGGTGAAGTTGAAATGTTTAAAGCTAGGTTGGTAGTTAAGGAGTATAATCAAAGAGAGAGAATTGACTATGAGCAGACTTTTTCTCCAGTTGCCAAAATGGTGACTATTAGAACTGTTATTACTCTTGTTGTTAATTCTTGCTTGGATCTATTTCAACTTAATATATAAAATGCTTTATTATATGGCGAATTAAGTGACAAAGTATACATGTCTTTACCTCTTTGATATCATAATAAAAATGATAATAAAGTTTGCAAATTATCAAAATCATTGTATGGTCTTAAACAGACCCCTAGGAAGTGGAATGAGAAATTATGTGCTTCCTTATCTTAATTTGGTTTTATTCATAGTATTAATGAATTTTCTCTATTTGTTAAATCCGAATATGATTGTGTTGTTTTTCTTCTTGTGTATGTGATTGATATCATCTTAACTGACAACAGTGTTAATGAAATTAATAAAGAAAAATAGTTTTTGAAGTCTAAGTTTCTTATTAAAGATCTTGGTCGTTTAATTGTTTTGGATATTGAAGTTATTGATATTGAGAGTGGAGTTTTCTTGAATCAAAGAAAATATAGTTTGGGGCTTTTACATGATTTTGGTATGTTAAGTTGTAAACCTATTAAAACTCTGTTGGAACGTAATTTTGTAATTATGAGTGAAGGGATTGATAAAAATGATATAGTATATAACTATGTTTCAAAAGTTAGTTGGAAAGTTTATATACCTAACTATTACTAGACCTGACATTCCTATGTTGTGCAAGTTCTAAGTCAGTTTATGCACAATCCTAGGAAATTTCATCTGAATTTTGATTTGAGATTGTTGCGTTATCTGAAATCTAATCCAATAAAGATTTCCTGGTTTTCAAAACTAAGTTTTTGGTTTTAAAAGGTTTTGTAGGTGCTGATTGAGCTAAATACTTAGTGTTTAGAAGATCTGTAACTAGTTTTTCTTTATATCTTAGAGATACATTAATCACTTGTAAAAACAAGAAACAAGAAAATGTTTCCCAATCATTTACTGAGTCTGAGTATCGTGCACTTGGTGTTATAGGTTGTGATATTATGTGGATTCTTAAGATCTTATTTGATCATACTATTTAAGATTTAACTCATGTTCCTATTTTCTGTTATATAATGAATCAACTATTAACTTGGTTATGAATCCTGTTTTTCATGAAAAAACTAAGCACTTCAATGTTGATACTCATTTAATTAGAGATCGAGTTTCAAAGGGAGTTGTAGAAGTTTTTACAATTGATTCTACTCATAATATTGCAAATATTTTTAACAAATCATTAGGAACTGTTCAACATAATTTGTTGTGTGAATGGATGGGTCATGTTGATCCATTTCAAGGAAAATGTTAAAATTACAATGGTTAAGTTTGAGGCGAGTGTTGATATATATATATATATATATATATATATATATATATATATATATATATATATATATATATATATATATATATTAAACTTAACATTGTTGTATCCTTTTCTATAACTGTCTTGTTTTATAGATTTAATTTATATAAACGGTAAATTTGTTATTATTAGTTTCTTGTTTTGCATAAATTTGTGTAGGGAGGATGTAAGTTGACAAGAGGAAAATAGAGGTGGACTGCGGCTCACATTTTTCATTTAGTTGGAGTTGAAAATATACGGATCTTTACCATGGGTTGGATATGTACAAGACTTGCTCCATGTTTGAATGAATTGTGATCCGAAGTATATAAACGTTTTCTTTGTGTAATATAGAATGTATTCAGTCAATTTGTATCATACACAATTTGTATTGCTCTCATCTTCTCTGTCAATAGATTAGGGTTTCATCTTTTCTCATTTTTGTACATTCTTTGTTCTTCAACTGTTCATGCTGTAAACGAGTATAAAGGGTTTAGATAAAGTGACTGAGACATTGTACTAAGTGTTTTGAGTGTTTTTTAAGGAGGTTTCTTTGTAAGTAACTTGAAAACCAATTGGTTGTTTATGAATTAGAATTGTTGATGTTGTGATAATCATGTTTCGGTTGATTTGAGTTTGTTTAGAATACCTGAGGTGGCCTTGTGTTTTATATACTAAAAATTACTTGAAGGTTTAAATTTATAAAAGACCTACAAACTAGGGATTAAAAAACCATTGAGAAAGTATTCTCAATTGAATGATAATATAGTTAAGTAACTATGGGTTTTCGAACACTAGGCGAAACAGAGATGATTTTGGATTAAGTAATTAAGCTACTAATTAATCTAAAAAATAAAATTAAATTAAGGATTTCTTTAAATTAAAGTAAAAGATAACTAAACTAATACAAAGAATAAAAGAACCTGCTTTTAAGTAGTTTTAAAAGGTACTCCGACTTAGAGTTGAATCCCCCTTCTTTTCTTATGGTTGATCTTGGTCAATAGAATTGTGCAATGAATTTACTTTCTTTATAATTAACATCTATATTGATTAGTTAATGAACTAACACTAATAATTAAAAAGATTAGCTACTACAATGATCGTCCAATAAACTAACTTCATAACCAATTATATATTTGATTATGAGAGATTTAATCCAATAGCCAATTTCAATAATCATGAACGTAAACTACTTGCTTAGAAAACAATCCAGAGTCGTCTTACACATTTTAGTTTTTAATTACTAGATTATGATCAAACTCTAGTACTAAGAATTGAGTATCATACATTTGTTATGATTCAAGTTCATACAATCAAAATGATCATATAGATTATATAAACTTAGCCTAAGGTAACGATAATTAAAACATAAACACGAAAGAATTTTCCATTAGACAAACATAACAGATAATGAACTAGAAAATCCAATTTCATTAATCAAACCATCGAATTGGAAGAGTTCGTCTACATCTAAGCAGAAGTAAAGGATTTTTATCCCATAATCATAGCTAGAACTATAAAAAAATCATATGAGAATACATAATGCAAAGCAAATGATTAATATAGAAAATTTTCACTTTGATCTTCAAAACTTTCTTATTCCAATAGGATTCCGACATCATTAAAACCATAACTTGATCTGTAAATCCCAAATTCACTTGATATATCAATTAGATCCGACTGATGGTGCGGAATCCCAATCAATTGGATGTCACCAAATCAAAATAGAGAAGAAGGAGAAGAAGAATAATATGAATTTTGAATGTATTGATGATATGAATGAAGTTCCTTACATAAGATTCACTCTCTCTCTAGAACACACCTTGAGTTTCACACTTAAGCTCATCTAGCTGTACGCTCTCACCCATGCACTCCTCACCCTTACATCTATTTATATGGAACATGGGCTGTAAATGGGTTCACGGCCGTAAACACAACATCATGGCCGTAAACATAACTGCAGAAACATATTACATGACCAAATACTATTAACGCCTAGAAAAATAAAGTATAAACCATATTTTTGACCCAAAAATCTCCCCCTTGGTTTATAGCTTTCTTTTCTAGCTGACCCAACAAACCCCCCTAAAAATGTAGCTGAATTTTCTTGTTAATCTTCATTGGGAGCTTGGCTTCAGCATTAATCTTCAAACTCTTCACAACTTCAAGATGAAGTTGATGAATGACTTCATCTTGAGCAATTTGGCTTTTCTTCAAAATTTGACTCTGAACGCACATTGAGTGAGGAGGCTTGATGTACTAATTCTTGAAAGATAGCGCTTTCAGCTTGTGAATCTTCAGAGATAATATCAGAGAGAACTAATATTACGGGTCACTTCAGCAGGTTCATGAACAATAGCAAATTGATTGAGGAGGCTTCAATGCAATCTGTCACATAATCTTCAAGTCAGCTTCACCTTGCTTATGGGGTTGAAAGGTTGAATGTTAAAAGAATAATCTTCATTTCTTGTTCCTTCGAATGAGAATTCTTCAATGATAACGGATGAAGCTTTGGCTCATAAATTTTCGATACAGCCTCCATGAGTCTCATCTACATTTGAATTTACTATTCAAGACAAAAGAAAACTACAAGAAAACTTAGCACACAATATTTTTGGATTTTTTTAATTTTCTAAAAAAACTAAAACAGAAAAAAAATATTTTTGGATTTTTTATTTTATTTTTCTGAACAAGAAATAAAATAGAAATAACGCTCTTTTCGGAATTTTAATTTTCTGATTTTTGTTTGATTTTTGATTTTTTTAATTCTCCCCTAAATTTGTTTATAGAGGAATACTATGAACAAATTTAAAAAAAGAAAAATAATTGGGATTAAAGTTGTGAGACAATTTTAACTTTGTTTATCAGTACCTTCACATTCATAAATAGATCTAGTCAATTGTCGGTATTGTGGTCCACTTAAACACAAAGGATATCGACAAAATTTTCTAAATATACCATTTAGCTGACGACGACCACGAATATTGTTGTCCATTTAAATTAAGCAATGAGATGTACATACAACCTCTTAAACGCTTCAATTTTAGGTGCACTAGAACATGTTCCCCACTTCCCGATATACCCTGATTATCAAGAACTTCCAAAGAACTCCTTACTTTAGGTGAATAGATAGTTATTAAGGAGGAAGTCAGATTTAGAAATAGGTGCATATGTTGTGTCCCAGGTCAGATCTCTTTCAATCACACAAAGGGGACAACATATGGCTAACTAGGATAGAGGGATTGAGAGGTAGAATGTTGCATATGGTGTGTTCCAGGTCGGATCATTTCAGTCACCCAGAGGAGACAACGTATGGCTTATAAATAGGAAGAATTGCACAGATAAAGAAGATGCATAGAAATAAAGTTGCATATGTTGCATTCCAGGTCAGTTCTCTTCCAATCACATAGAGGAAGCAACATATGACTGACAGATAGAAAGCAAGAAAATAATTTCCTACATACCTAGTTTGTCAGAACCCCCCAGTCGCCCTATCAGAACCAAAATTATGGACATAAGTTCGTACATCAAGGAAAAGTTAAGCCATAGTTCTAGATGCATATAAATTTAGTATATCCCGTGGGTTCCCGTGTTTATCTCACTGCTCGGTCTACTCGAGCGTTGTATAGTCAGTCCAAACAATCCTATCTAAATCCACACTGTCAAATCCTTCGTGCCTACCAGCACATTGAACACAGAGTTTAGACAATTCAGATTCAATACCTTACACTGGTTTAGACTGCCCGTTATCACTTTCTTGATATCACTTCCCAACAGACATATAAAAAAATTGTCTTCAAAATGAATCAGTTTAAGATAAACTCAGGAGTATCGAGAAGAAAACTAAAACCGTAAGTCACCGATTGAATTTGCATCCAGAAGGTCAACAACATGCATAATCTCAGAACAGATCCGAAAATTCTTCACATCGTTAAGCACAAAACCCCATGTGTGATCCTCTCTTTTCTTCCTTTCCCGCAAAGGACACATACTCTCAAACAAAGTTCTGAGTGTTGTAAAGTTGAGAGATGTCCCCTATCATGTGCCTGGAATAGCTACTACCAACAAACTAAAGTCTAATAATATGCCTCCATAGCTGCTCCAACACAGAGTGGGATCAGTTGGTCCTTGAAACCCAGTCCATTTTGAAACTGGGTTAACCTTTTTCATCTTTGCAAGGTACCTTTTCCAATGACATATCCTGTTTATCACAAACAGAAGATGAAGAAATATTAGACGTATTAGATGATTTTGGAGAGTGAACCTTCGGAACCCATCTGTAGTTGGGTTTATCCGATTTCTTGCTCGCTTGGTTGGGTGCCTTAGCACTTGCTTTGGAACTTGAAGTCGATAGCCGAGATAACTTTGACCTAACCAGTCTTGGTTTCACTGGAGCATCTCTTGGATTGGACTTCTTGTCCAACATAACCTTCTTGTTGTTGGGAGTTTATTTCTTGGTCTTCTTGGCATTCCAGTTGCCATTTCGCGATTGTGATCTTGAATGATTCCCTTTAGAGTATCTCCCTCTTGGCGCGTTCTGCCATCCTTGTGCGTAATAGGGAACGTATGCACGATTTGGACAGTATCTGGCAATGTTTCTAGGTGTTCCACAGTGAAAACATGTTTTTTTCTTCACTGGGAAGTTGTTTCTTCCTGCCCCTGGTGGCGTATCCTTGCCTTGTCTCTTGTTGTTCCCATAAGCACAATTACAACAAGCACTCTGCTTCGCTTATATTGGTGGACTATATTTATCAACAGCCGGTTTATTAGATGCAACAAATTTAGAAGCAACATATTCAAAGTTCAAGGAGTCATTTGTTTGTTCAATAGTGTTCTCCTTGTTCTCATCTTCCACTACTTTACCTGCACAAGAAGTAGAAGCATTAGAATCGTTCAGCTTAACACTTTCTTGCACAACCACGGCAGAATTATCAAAGATATCATCAAATATATCGAAAACATTTAAGTCATCAGACTTTGACACAGAATCAGCACAAGACAAAACATTAGTTTTAGAGTTAGAAACAAGAGTAGCATCGTTTGAAACAAAAACATCAGATTCTGAAACAATTTTATTATCAGACACACTCTCTTCAGTAGCTTGCTTGAAATGACTTAGAGGTGGATCTGCATAGGAAGTAGAAGCATTAGTATTTTCAATCTTAGGACCACTTGCCGTCATAAATACAGCAGGTTTGCCATATTTGAGAGGTGCCTCTCTGTCAATTTCATCTTTGGTCAAAGGGTTATACTGATTGGTGTTATTAAAAGGAGGAGGTACTTTATCATAACCTAGACCCTTTTGTTAGTTATCTTTAAATCGTAAACTATTTTCCATCATTGATGCAACTACTTCACTTGACACATCAAATTTTATGAAATTAAAATCTGCATTTTCAAACTTATTTTTCAATGTGTCAAGCTCGGCAGTTACAATGGCAAGTGGTTTTTCGATAAAATTGTAGCACTAACATTTATTGCTATAATCTTCCTGTAGTTTTCTAAAGTCCTGAGTCTTGATCTCTAATTTTTCTTTTACATGTCTTTGGCATTTTCTAAGGGTATATCCTTCATTTTTAAGGTCCTCATTTTCCCTTTTTAGTAACTCAATTTGTTCACAAAGAAATTTAATAGTAGTTTCACAAGATTGAGAACATGAAACTTCAGTGACTGGAATGTTTGAGGAACTCATTTTTATAAAAAAAATGCCATTTGACAAAAAAACTCAAAAGTCAACCTTAAAAGTCAAATTTAAAAAGTCAAACTTGAAAAGTTATACTTAAAAGCTAAATTTGAAAATTTGAAAGTTAAACGAGAAAGTAGAAGTTTAAAGTCAAAGGTCAAACTTGGAAGTCAAAGTCAAAATTTTGAGGTCAAAAGTCAAAAATTAAAAGTCAAAGTTTTGGGTTGAAAATTGAAGTTTAAAGATTAAATTAAAAAAATTTAATTTTGGGCTGAAATTGACAAGATTGCGAAATTGGAACCGAGATAACGACTCTTTTTGAATTAAATGCAGAAGGAATGTAGCACCAGGGATGCTAAAGGAGTTGGTAAGGCGATGGTTGACTGCATGAGAGATCCGGGTTCGATCCTTGCAACACGCAAAAAAATTTAAACGCTGAACGAGGTTGTTGAACGCTGAACGCTGAATGGGGTTGCTGAACAAGAAAGTGGGCCAAACATATGTTGGGCCGAGAACGAAGTTGATGAGCCGTAAACACGAGGACCGTGATTGTGCGAGGCTGGCCGTACACCGTGAACTGTCCGAGAAACCGTAATTCATGATTACAGCCGTCGCCGAGAAACCCTAGCCGCAAATGCTTCTTCGGCCGTGAACCCTTCAATGGCGGTGAACACTTCGCAGATTACACGAAAAACAATGTTTTTCACCTCTTTTTGCTTCAAAACTCATTTTTATCAAAAGCACGAAGAACAAACCCCTATGTTATTCAAATATCTATCCAAAAAAGCAAAAATCCTTCAAAAATAAGATCAAATACGCTGCAGATCTGGCCAAAATGATTGATACAATCCAAGCTCTGATACCAATTGTAAGTCCCAAATTTGCTTGATATATCAATTAGATCTGACTGATGGTGCGGAATCCCAATCAATTGGATGTCGCCGGATTAAAATAGAGAAGAAGGAGAAGAAGAATAATATGAATCTTGAATGTATTGATGATATGAATGAAGTTCTTTACACAAGATTCACTTTTCTCTCTAGAACACACCTTGAGTTTCACACACTTAAGCTCCTGTAGCCGTACTGTGACAACCCAAAATTTCTATCTTGTACAAACCATTCACTTCAATCAAAGTCAGACTTGTTTCTGCTAACTTTTAGCACTGTTTAGAGTCTATTTGAGCATTCTGAGCCTAAGTACACCAAAGGAATGAGTGAAAGGAAGTGCCAATTGAAGTTGTAACCTATCATTCAAGCCATAAAACTCCAAGAATCGGAGTTTACGGCCATAACTAGAGTTTACGACCGTAAACTCTAGGTTATATATATGGCACTTAGTCATTTTCAATCACTTTTCACATTTCCAAGGCTAGAAATCGGATTCTCTCTCAAGGATCATAATATTTTGCTTCCAATCTTAAAAAATGTAAGTAAATCCTTCCATCTATGTGTTAATACACCAATTATCCTTGATAACCCTTTGAATTCATCCATGAATTTCATCTTTTGAGTCTAGATCTTCAAGATCACTCAAGAACATCAAGAACACTTAAGTGTTTTTCGCCGAAAACACCCTCATTTTCCTTCAAAACGTAAGTACACTACCCTTAGCTTGTTATATACTAGAATCACATGTTAAACACATTGAAAACATCAAGAAATCAAGAACAAAAAGATGTTTACGGCCAAGGCAATCTCCTTTGGCCGTAAACCCTAATTAGTGGTGCAGTGTTGCCATTACGCCTTTCTAAGCCTTGGAACTAAGGCTAGAACACTTCAAGGAAGACCATGGGACCTTAACACACAAAATGGTACAAGATACAATGAGTTTACGGCCGTAAACTCATTGGGCCATAAACCCATGGGCCGTAAACTCATGGGGGTATTACCATTTGGGCCGTAAAATCCTATGTGAGGCCCTACACCCTTATATGCAACCCTGTGTGGTTTAACACATCATAACAAGTGTTTCCTAGTCCCTAAGGTTGTTCTATTTCAAGAATAGATGTTATAAACACTAATTAGATGCACATATGTGTCATTATATGTTAAATAGGATTAATGTGTGCTCAAGTCTTCACTTGACTCTTAGCATCCAATACCGATCTTTCATTCGCATCACTCACTACAAGTGAGTTCATACCCCTTAATATACCTTTTAAATGATTTTATGGGGGGGGGGGGGGGGAATACAAGTTGAAACATTATAGTTATTATATCAATCACATATGAATAATAACTATCAAACAAATGGATTTACTATACTTTTAACTGTTTTATCAAACTAACTACTTCAAAATATTTATCAAACTCTTTTACATGTTAAAATCTTTATTAAACTTATATATTGTCAAAACCATGTGTAATGCATATATAGTTATATAAGTAAGGTTGGAAGGACTTAGGACTGAAAACTCACTTTATTTCCTGTTCCTTGTTTGGTTGTGGACTTAGAGTACACTGTTGTTTGTCCGAGTGTCATTTGATCCATAGTTATATATATTATGTATATATGAATAGGCATAAAAGCTTTTATCTTAGTTCAACACACTCAGTTATACAAACAACTCTACTAGTAAACTATAACATGTACAGTTTAGGAAGTCACTACTCACTAGTTCTAGTTCAATGAAACATACAAAGAGTCAGTTCATACATGAGTCAATACATACTATAAAGAGAAAAGATAGAGAATACTATAACGAGAAACAAGACATACTATAAAGAGAAATAGATAGAGAATAGTATAACGAGAAACAATACATACTATACACTATACAAGAGAGCATACTATGATGAGAAACAAAGAGAACATACTACATACTAGACCGAGAGAACATACATTACACTAGTACATACAGTACATATACAAGAATTATATAACATAAATGTGAGTCACCACTTCGGGGCATGGCATCACTGCTATGGCTCGTATTGTAACCAGAGTTTCATGGAGGGAGAACGCGAATTTGTGTATAGATCTATACGGGACTGACCGTGCTACACCTTGCTGCTAGTTACAGTGGGACCTGCAGGTCTACGGATGACGAATGTCATACCATTTTGACGTCTTCGAGCGTCGTGTTTTACTAGTCGATCAAGTATGGTTACAATCATATCACATTATACCTTAATTAACAATTGGCTTAAGGTAGTTAGTACAGCAGTAGTCACTCTAATACAACACTACGGTACTTTATTATTTTCCCATTGCATTCACATTGTGATATTCTCACATAAAAGGTAATGTAAAAACTATATTTTGTTAATGATAGTTACACTTGGGAAAAATACACACTTTTACAAGAAACAAACGTACAAAACATTTGATGCCTTGGTAGAAGGCTACTTTTATTAGAAAATATAGGATTTTCTAGGAGATACAAACATTTACAAACTTATACATCAAACTCTTACAAACATTTTTATACAAACAATGACACTAAAATGCTTATGGACTCACCAGCTTTAAAG
Organism: Lactuca sativa; assembly: GCF_002870075.4. NCBI lineage: Eukaryota > Viridiplantae > Streptophyta > Magnoliopsida > Asterales > Asteraceae > Lactuca > Lactuca sativa. The sequence goes on along the minus strand of NC_056631.2, from coordinate 85,578,201 downwards.
CTGATCAACTCTTTCAAAATAACTTGTATTCTCAAGTCATCAGTAGACAGGTACCGATGCCAGGTTTTGAGAAGATGGAGCTATCAAGACTCATCTCTTATTTTGATTCATATTTTTGGTGTCTTATAAACTATGAAGAACACACTTGTATTAAATTATATTATTAATGAAACGGATGATGTTGTTACCTGTTTACTATTATGCTTTGTTGTGATACTGTACATGACGTCCTCCGCCCTAGAACGTTTCCGCCATTCCGGTTTTGGGGTGTGACACGTACACTCTCACCCATTCACTCCTCACCCTTACATCTATTTATATGGAACATGCGTCGTAAATGGGTTCACGGCCGTGAATCAGTTCACAGCCATAAACACAACATCATGGCCGTAAACACAACTGTAAAAACATATTACATGACCAAAAACTATTAACGCCTAGGAAAGTAAAGTATAAACCATATTTTTGACCCAACATGATCTATCTATTCAAGTTTGCATTCTTTTGAATAAAAGAGAAGGCCTATTTATAGTTATTATAAATCATCAAATTAGCGTCGCATAGGACATAAGGTCGTGTTGCATTTTTGGTGTATCGTTATTTGAATCAAACTCTCAGGATTGATCGCGTCTCATGCTGCTCTCATTCGCACCGCGTGTCTAATTTTTAATGTAACATTTGAATTTTTATCCTTATCATCTCTAATTTCTTCCTTATCTCTTTAGCACATGAATTTATCTCTAAAATTTGATTTTTAAACATTATCAGTATCATTTATCTTCATATATATATATATATATATATATATATATATATATATATATCAATTCATATTGAAAACATTAAAACAATTTCCTACAATATATGACTAATAATAGAAATATCAAAGGTCAAAGCTAGAGATGGAAGGATCAAACACGACATGCTCAATTGAGGGAGGTAAATATATTGGAAGCATCGAACAATTGGGGTTAATTGAGTGTGGTGAAGATGGAAAGACTGAAAGTAAAATAGTCGATTTAGGATGGAAATCATTGAAGATCGATGGAACAAATAAGATTAAACTCGCTGATAGCAACGTGGGAGAGATAAGGGAACCCGAATATCATTTGGACATACTTATTTTAAGGGGGGAAGATCAAAAATAATTTTTAGAGAACTAGAATCTCAATGGAGGGAAATAAAAGATATGATATTTATTCGTATTCATGTATATAGAATTAAAAAAAAAAATTAATTAATACTTTTAGTTACATATGTATTTGTAATTGTAATTTTAAAAAACTTGTATAATGACAAGAATTAATGTAACATTATCATTCACAGGATGTTAATTTGAGATCCATTATTGAGGAATGTATTACAAATAGAAGTCGTTAGAGATTACAAGAGTGAAATATGTTATAATCTATTTATGAGCCTTTATCGTGTTGTCTGATTGGAATCGTGTTGGGAACCCAACTTAGTATTTCAATTTATTTAAGGACTGATGGAGTAATGTTCTAAGACTTATGATTTTATGTCTAATGGATTATGGATACTTGAGAGTGCAAGAATATGTGTACGGACAAGGTTTGAAAACTTAAACCTTGAGTTAACTTAAGCTCAATGTGTGCTTCTAATATTAAGATTCCAATCAAGTTTGGTAAACTGGTCTTGTCTTGAATTGATAAGTTCAACAAAGAATTCAAGTATTATAAAATGAGTATGAACAATGTAAACAAATTTTAAGAAAAATGAGAATGATAAAGAGAATGATTTGACTTGAAAGATACTTGGTATTAATGTGAAAGAGAATGTTTCTCTAACTATTATATTGCCTGAAGATCATATCTCCTTAAATAGACAAGGAGTGATAAAAAGACAAAATAGAGAGACTGCATGGAGTATGTAAACCTGAAAAGTCAAAAGGCTAACACACATGATTTTCTCGATCTTTTCCCATGATTTTTTAAAATAAAACAAAGAATAAATGAAAAGAAACATTAAATGCAAATAAAGACTCAAAATAGCACTGAATACAAAGTGTTTCTCTGACAGGTCTTCATTTCGGAAGAGCTTAATTTTGGAACTCATCATACTTCAGAATGCTCTTCACTTCGGATTGACTTGACTTCAGATTGCTAAAGGTTCACTTTTCATGTATCAACAATCTCCCCCTAAGTGACCTTAGCGATCATTCAACTCTTCCCATAGCTTCATCAAATACAAAGACATAAGCACTTTGGAGCTAGCTTTGGACTTCGATGTAGCATCTGATATCATCAATAAATTTCTTCTTGACGTGTTTAGATGAATCCCTTTTGGCTGCATTGGAAATGAACTTTTGAAGCATCTTTATTGGGACAAGGTCTTTGTCAAGAACTCTAAATAATTCTTTTCGATAAGTCTTCTTTTTAAGATAGAAATAATCGAGTTCCGGTTGTTTAATGGGGCCTTCTGCTAAGATCTGTGCTTCAAGAAGTTTGGTAGTGATTTTTGCCAGAATGTTCTCCATTCTGAAAAAGTGAGCAAATTCAATGTCGGATCTGCAGAATTCAGCAATATAGTATTTTGGGAAGCTTATTGCAGCATTGTAGGCTCCAATGCTTAATTCACTTGATTGGCGATCTCGGAAGTGAAAAACTACGGTGAGAATGTCGTTTGGGTTTATCGAAGGAAAACCTACATCAGTATATAACATGCAATTGAGATCAAGCTTGCTCTGAACCTTGTTACCATATCTGATGATCTTGGTAATTCTTTTCCGAGACCATACTTCCTTTTGGGATCGTGCATTGACAAAGTAAAAGGTTCTCAATCTCTCATGATCAGTTCCAATGATGATTTAAGGATCATTAGTCGGATGTAGAGGAGCATACCTGATACAAAAATGACCATGTGGATAGATTGGCAAGTCCAGTTGCTCAACATCTTGTGTCGGAAGATCATAGTTCATGAAGGGTACAAAGTGTATATTATGAATAACTCCTTCCCGGAAAACAGGAGAAATGCCTAACATCAAATTCGGGTTGTCTTTAAGCATTTGAATCCAAATGATTTCTTCCAAAGCTTGTTTAATATATTCCAGAGAGTATCCCTCAGACTTTCCAAATGCCTTCACTGGGCTGTCCGAATCTGTTGCAATCTATTTGCCTTTATCTTGGGGATTGTCACTTATGTCCGAAATGGAGGAAATGATTTGATGACCGAATTCAGTGATGAATATTTCAAATGAAGGAGGAATCAGAGGGTCTTCAGGGATGTCATTTGGTTTCTGGGTGGGAGAACCTTCATCAATATAAGCGATCCTCAGAGCAGGAATTGTAGGAAGCATGGACTAAGTGGCTTGGAATGCATCAATTGTCATCTTGGTCTTGAGCTTTTCCATGTATCGAATTCATTTGAACGCTTTTGCTAAAGATGATGGCTAATAAACCGAAGACCATGTCATCTTCTCTACTTTCGAAAGGACATGCATAGGTTGTTACCTGTTGGTTTGAAGTCCTAAGATCACATTTTTACCTAAGTCTTTACCTGCTTCATAATTTATTTCAAGAGGTTCACGTTTTTCGACCTCGAGAATTTCTTTATCGATTGATTCATCTTGTGGCACAAAATCTAAGATAGGTTACCATTATTTCAAGAGGTTTAAGAGTTTTAACCTTGAGAATTTCTTCATTGGTTGATTCATCTTAGAGCAGAAAATTGGAGATAGGCATGCATTGAATTCTTCTTTTTCTTTCTCCCCCTCTTAGATGGGATGACCCTACCTCTGATGCAACTATGGATTCACTCTTGAGTTTCTCCAACCATTCAAAGACTTGTTTAAAACTTTCTTTGAGTTGTTTGGTGAGAGCGTCGTATGCCTTGGCTGTAGGAGCTTGAGCTTTGAGATTGGCAAATGTTTCATCCAGAATAATGAGCATCTCATAGAACTTGTTGTTTAAAACATCCAAAATATTCCAAGTTGAACGTATGAACTTGATGATCACATCTTTCATGACCATGTTCATGGCATTTATTTGATGAATCTCTGTTTCAAGCTATTGAATCTTTTTCTCATGACGAATATGAGTTTGCTTGATGAGTTCATTGGTAGCAATAATCATATCGTCATTAATCTTTAGCATGATGGTGGTGGTAGAAATGTGATTGTCGAGACTATCATTGTATTTTTGTTCAACTTCTTCGATTGTGTGCTTGAGATGAAGGGAAATGAGCTGGTCGAGCTGATTGGATCGCTCAAGTTCCGAGGGAGCAACAAATTGGATCTCAGAAAGAGTTTTAAGGATATGATTAAGCTCAGAGTAAGGACCTGTAAGCTTTTGAAGAAGATTCGAATCAAGGCCTACGACTTATGATCAAAGGATTCGACTTTGGAGATAACTGAGTCCACATTGTCTCGAAGTTCTAATAGGGCAAAAGGATCTGCAATATTTTCACCCGAAGATCCTGTGTCCGAGGTAGAGCTTTCAGACTTGTGATCATTATCATTGATTGCATCATCATGTGGATCAGAGGGCTTAGAGTCATTGACTGGTTTAGCTTGAGCCTTATTACCTTGATCACTTTCCAAGGTAACTTTGGTAGAGGATGGCTTGTTCGCTTCAACATCTTCTTCTTATTTGGATTCCTCGGAGGATGAGGAGTGACCAAAATCATAAGTCGGTTTCGAGGAGGGCTTCTACCGAATATTGAAAGAAGTAGGGATCGGAATAACACCAACTGTTGTGTTTTCATCTTCGAACACGACCTCATCAGAGAGATCATCTTCAGTAGGAGGCTTGGGAGCTTCTTCATTTATAAACTTTGGAGGAGGATCATCCGAAACACATATAGAGTCGGGAACGTATCCTATAGAAGTAGTCTTCTGAGCTTCATCGAAAGGCTTGAAATCCTAATCGGTTTCATCATCGGATGGAAAGGTGAAGGGAAGATGACTTCGGAGAGCTCGTTGACGCATAAAATTAAGCATATATTCAACTTGTTCTCTGGTGAGCTCCAAATGTCTTGTATGAGCCCTGCCAACAAAATCTGACCAATCTTTGTTAAAAATACCTAATCGTCCTTTACCTGAAGCATGTATCATACCGGTTATGGCTTTCAAAGTAGGAGGTGATGGGTTTTGGCCATATGAACATTCCTACGTGCACATGAAAACCCTAATGCTTGGATCTAGGTTTCTCTAATTGAACATACATTGAATCCAAGACTTCTAATGGCTAATAGAGTATAATAACAATATGAAATCAGAATTAGAAGTTTACCTTGAATCACTTGCTTGATCTTCTTGTCCTTGAGGCTTTAGAGTCACAATTGTCACTCCTCTAATTGCTTAAAAACACCAACTAGCAAGAAGATGATTTAGGAGAGAGGAGAGGGGATCAAATCGGCCAGGGTTTCTTCTCAAAGCACAAGTGCCGATTTCTCTTGACCCCTAGGGTCTATTTATACTAGTTAGGCTCCTAGGGTTTCATCCTTAAACCCTAATTGGATAACATAGGCCCTAAGCAATCCTAATCCCTTCATGATAAGCCTTTTGGACGATTTTAAGGCCTATCCAAAGTCCTTAAAACCGGCCACCCTTTATCCATAAGGGATTTATAGCCCAAACTATAACTATCATACATTTGACAGTTTATGCCCCTTTATTCAATTAATCTCTTTAAGTCACCAAACTAATTCCTAATTAATTTATGACTTATATTAATCCAATAACAATATTATTATTCTTTATCTTATTCTTATAATGTAGTGGTGTTGATTATGATGACATGTGCGGAATTAGGAAAGATCTAGTGATTCATCATACAAATTCAAGAACACAAGGAGTAAATAAATCTTTGTAAGCTCTTATTAGATCTAGAAAGATTATACAAATGGGTTTGTATACAATTTCTCTCTCTAGTCTAACACTCCAAAAATGGACTCTTACATAATGGGAGTCACTCACTTCCTATTTATAGGAAAGACTCAACCCATTTACACATACAAAGAGGAAAGCCTAAAACATTACATCCAAGCATGACTTTGCACCCTAACATTCTCCCCCTCAAAGTTAGGATTGGATGTACGACTTTAATCTCCAACGAGCTAGTGCGATTAAGACCAAACTCCCCCTCGAAGTAACACCGGTCTTCAAATCCGCAAATGAATATTCGACAAACTCGAGAAGCTTCGAATACCCATCATTCTCCCCCTTTTTATAATCAAAAAATGATTATAAAACCCACTAAGGATGAGAAGCGCCCGAGGAATAATCTTCACAATACTCCCCCTTGATGTGTACCAAAAATGAATCACCAAAAATCTTGCACGGAAAAACAATCATGAAAAAGCCACAAAAAATTTCAAATTTATGAAATTTTTTGACTTTTCAGGTGAAAGTTGCAAGATTTTTCAAAAATCGGGTAGATATTGTTACTTTCTGAAACTTGCAGGGACCCGTTGCGCCAAAAACAGTCAAATATGCGAAACTCTAGCCCATTTGCGAAACCAGGCATAAAGCGTTAATTCGCACAAACTGCAAGGACCAGTACTGAAAATGTTGCAATTTCTCAGCTTTTATTGCTATTTGCGAAGTTGGGTATTTATTTCCAAAAATGCGAAACTCCAGGGACTGTTTTCGAATCTTTTTCCCTTTTGTTCTCCAATCATGCGAAGTTGGACTACTTGTGGCATTTCGCAAAAATATAAGGGGTCAAATCTGAAACTTTTTGCTTTCTTCCCCACTTCACCATATGCAGTTAAAACTTCCCATATTCCAGTCAATTCCTTCGCATTTTTATTTGCACAATTTTCGCATCTTTATCTCACCAAATGCGAACTGCATTCACACCAAATGCGAATCATGAATGAGATGTCTTCGCATTTTGACTCCAAATGCGAATTAAACACTAGATGCAAACTGCAGTCACACAAATGCGAACCCATCAAACATAAGTCATAGATGCGAACCAAATTCTCCATTCCGGATGCGAACACAATTTAGTTCTTGAACTCCAAGCTTGCGAAATCAAAAATTGATATGTGAACCCATATGCGAACATTAACCCAATCAACTTCCAGTTCCTACAATCGACTCTCGACTATCAATAACAAACCATCAACAATTAATTTCGATTCCAAGTCATCATCAGTTTATCAAATGCGAATTGCTTCAACTGTTTGCATCGTTTTCTGATTATCAAATCGACTTCAATAATGCGAATCCAAAATCAAATCATCCAAATTATCCTTCACATAATCATCGATTTTTGAATCCTAATCATCGCTTCACTTCCATTTAACAATCGACCTAGACCAATCATCCAATTTGCAGATTTCGCTTTTTGTTTTTCAATCCACAGCAAATCATCAAATTTACAAATCGAGATTGAATCCAAACTCAAATCAACCATTGCGATGATCATCGACACCCAATCAATTTAAATCAAAAACATTTTGGACTTCGATCTTAACCAACAATCCGTCAATACTTCCAATTTCATAAATTGAATCGTGAAGACACATCGAGGTGAAACATCAGATGGAACAAGAAATTTCTCAAATCGATTTGATAAGATACGCCTTTGAACAGATGCGATTTTAAAAAAAATCAATCGAGAGATGTGAATAATGAATTCAAGAACAAACTCAATCGACAAAGTCGATTTGTATACAATTGATGCTTCATCGATTTGAAATCTCAGCATTATCCTTTTTCATTTGCAACGAAATCGTCATGAAATCGACTCCAGTCAATTTAATTTTGACCTCAATGGAACGTACGATGACTTCAAGAACCAACAATGATTTTGACTTTACGAAGAAATAAGCAGATTATGTGAATACATTTGGCTCAATATTAATGAACAGTACTCGTGATATTGGATTGGGCTAAAGATTTTGGGCTTCAAATCGAGTAAAGAACAGTGAATGATCAAACGAATGGACTTGGCATTGATGAATAGTAATTGATCGCTATTTGGTTTTAGACTTGATCTTTAAAAAAAATTATTGGATCAACAAAGGGGTTAAAACGAATTAGATCCAACGAAATAAATCGATCAAAAATTTGAAAAACGCAAAGCACGAATCGAAATCATGGACGTTTTGGAATCCATTTGAGAATTTGCGTTACCTTTTTCACGAATCGAGATCCATTTTCAATGAACGAATCAAATTTGGAAGATCTTGGTTCTTTTGTCGGAATGAGAAAATCTCCAAATCGAACATTGTACCACCCACCATGCGAGATGTACAACTCGTTCTTCATGTTCTTCACGGATCCAAGAACATCTTCAAAAGAACCACCAACACATTTGGGTTTTGACTTCAAATTCAATGCAACCTTTGGAGATTGTTGCTTTGGAACCCAAATTTGCTTCACGGATTTCGGCTTCACAACATATGACGATTTTTGTGAGTAAACCCGCTTATTCTTCCGATTCATCATCTTCTTCTTTTTCTTTCTCATCTTTTTGCATCTTGAAGACTTGACTTCATGAACAAACGCAGTTTCAACAACATCAACATTTTGAGTTTGAATCAAATCTTTTGGAGTTTGATATTTGTGAATTTCTTGAACCACCGGCTTCCGATAAGGAATCATTCCTTCAAACAAATCACAAGAACACAAAATATCATCGGTTTGAACTCCAATTGAGCCAAAAACTTTTTCATCTTGAAAATCAACTTGAACTCCTTTTTCTTGAACATCAAGAACATCCGGGTAAGAAGCAAGAACATTATCACCATATATGCATTCATCAAGACGAATTCCTTCAATTACTTCATCATCTTTCTTCTTCTTTCTTCTTTCATGATAAGTTGTTACCAAACGATTAAGCAACATCTTATGATGAACATGATCAAGAGGATAACCATTGAATTTTCCACATTCACATTTCATACTACAAATGAGTGTATTTTGTTTGAAATACCCGGTTACAAAACAATTGAGAAGTCCTTCAAAACTAAATGGCCATGGAAAATCCTCCATAAAAAACACTTCACAAATTGTTTCTTCCATCTTTGATCAATCGATATGAACTTGGGTTTTCTAGAGAGAGAAAGTGAATATGAATCAAATTCTAGTGAGAGAAAGTGATACAAACAAGTATTCTAGAGAGAGAAAATCGAATTATGGATCAAATCAAAGAAACATTCGATTTCTAGAACAAAGAACACTCTCTAAATGCAAAGATCCATGATCAAAAAATGAATCACCAAATCAAAATAGCCATCAAGGATCAATTCTTGATGAAATCAAGAACACCCGCTCTGATACCAATTGTAGTAGTGTTGATTATGATGGCATGTGCGGAATTAGAAAAGATCTAGTGATTCATCATACAAATCAAGAACACAAGGAGTAAATAAATCTGTGTAACCTCATATTAGATCTAGAAAGGATATACAAATGGGTTTGTATACAATTTCTCTCTCTAGTCTAACACTCCAAAATGGACTTTTACATAATAGGAGTCACTCACTTCCTATTTATAGGAAAGACTCAACCCATTTACACATACAAAGAGGAAAGCCTAAAACACTACATCCAAGCATGACTTTGCACCCTAACATATAATATATTAATAATATTCCTTCTCTCATTATAAATCATTCTGTCAAGTTGCTATGGTGAAGGCAACCCAAAAGGACCATGCACAACCGGGTCAAATACTTGCCAAATATAGTTGTAGCCTTAGACACTATTCCAACAGTCTCCCACTTGGACAAGTCTAATAGCTATACATACAAGTATATTTCGATTAGCAATCGTAGCTCTCAAAGACGCTGTCAAACTTTGATCTAATCAATCTTGTCCTTTAGATAAGGGATCGTACAGTCCTCTGTTTAGATATCACGCTGACAATTCTATGGAACTAATTTGTCTAGCATTTGGTTTCTCGATCTTCGATTTATTTGACATAGAACTTAATCGAACACATCAATTCAGTTCTGACCGGGCCCAACACATAAGTCAAATCAAATCATCGAGCGGCCGAGATATCGCTTTTACCCTCTTAGGATAAAAGTAATAGATAAACTTCGACTTATATGCATTTACTTATTCATTAATCAACTATACACAACAATGCGTTTTATAACATCAAGTTACTGATGCGGTTTCGCATTATCAATGTACAACTAATTAACAAATAACAAACCATATATCTTGGTTTTAAGACCATATGATATTATCGTCTTGCGATCACCCTTTTTATCACATTCCATAAGGTGATTCCAGCAAGCACGGGTTTGTTCCAATGCTCAAAACTAGTTCATAAGCACTCATGAACATTGCAACAAACTTTTGCTACGTCTAACACCATTTAGACAATCTACACACCAATTCATGACAATCTTCATTCATACCTACTTCCAACATATGAACGATTGTGGACAATTTGAATAATTTGATTATTCTTAATAAACTCAATTATTCTGGAAGTCAAAACATTCAAAGTGAAACAATAGTTAAACGATTAACATAAGACAGTAACATTACTCATAAATAATACTCTTTTATTTAATCATCAAATGTTAATTACATTTATCTATTACACGTTTCTACTACTATCTAATCTATACTAATATCATCCTTCAGCCCAATACTCCTAGCATGCTGCAAGTGCTTAACCTTACTCAGTCTCTTCGTAAGCGGATCTGCTGGGTTATCTTCTATTGATATCCTATTTACTATGAGTTGTCCTTCTTCTACATGATGTCTAATAAAATGATATTTTATGTCGATATGTCGAGATCTACCATGATCCCTCGGTTCCTTTGTCAAGGCAATCGCTCCTTCATTATCACAGAAAATCTCCATGGGCTCCTTTATGGCAGGTACAACTCCAAGATCACCGATGAAGTTCTTTAACCATATTGCCTCCTTAGACGCTTCGCTCGCTGCAATGTACTCTGATTCACACGTTGAATCAGCTACGGTTTCCTGATTGTAACTTTTCCAAGTTACTGCTCCTCCATTCAGGGTAAAGAACAGCCCGACTGCGAACGGTAGTTGTCCCTGTCGGTTTGAAAGCTGGCGTCACTGTACCCTCGCACCTTCAAGTCATCACTCCCTCCGAGAACTAAGAACCATTCCTTCGTCCTCCGAAGGTACTTAAGGATATTCTTGACCGCAATCCAGTGGGCTCTGCCAGGGCTCCCTTGATATCTGCTAACCATGCTCAAAGCAGAGGCTACATCAGGGCGAGTACAAGTCATAGCATACATGATTGAGCCAACTGCGGAAGCGTATGGTACTCGGCTCATTTCTGCTATTTCAGCTTCGGTACTCGGACTTTGAGTCTTACTCAATTTGGCATTAATTTGAATCGGTAATTCTCCCTTCATCGAGTTTTCCATACTAAAACGTTTTAGTACCTTATCTAAGTAAGAGTTCTGACTAAGTCCTATTAGTCTCTTACTTTGCTCTCTCACTATCCTTATTCCCAAAATATAGGAAGCCTCTCCGAGGTCCTTCATAGCGAAGCACTTCCCGAGCCAGGACTTAACCTCCTGTAGAGTCGGGACGTCGTTTCCTATGAGTAGTATGTCATCGACATACAGAACGAGGAAGCTTACTATACTCCCACTGGCTTTGACATATACACATGATTCATCTTCGCTTCGTACAAATCCAAACTCTTTGACTTTCTCATCGAAGCAAAGATTCCATCTGCGAGACACTTGCTTAAGTCCATAAATGGACTTCTCAAGCTTACACACTCTATTTGGATGCTTCGGATTGACAAAACTCTCTGGCTGAGCCATTTAAACATCCTCAGCCAACTTCCCATTAAGGAAAGCGGTTTTAGCATCCATTTTCCAAATCTCATAATCATGAAATGCGGCAATAACTAGCATCACTCTAATAGACTTTATCTTCGCAACTGGTGAGAAGGTCTCATCGTAGTCAACTCCGGGAATTTGAGTAAAGCCCTTCGCAACCAATCGCGCCTTATATGTGTGTACGTTTCCATCCACGTCGGTCTTCTTCTTGAAGATCCATTTGCACCCAACGGTCTTACGTCCGGGCACATTATCAACCAAATTCCAAACTTGGTTGTCATACATGGACTGGATCTCGCTGTCCATCGCCTCTTTCCATTTTGTAGACTCCGGGCCTGCCATGGCTTCCTTATAGCTATTAGGTTCATCTAGATTTATTAGTGTACCATCACTAATATACGTGTCCCCTTCGGTAGTAATATGAAAACCATAAAACTGGGGTTGAACTCTAACTCTTTTGGAACGTCTTAGAGGTAAGGACTCGTCAATTGGTTCAACCGGAGTTTCCTCCTCGGGTTGAGTGTCAGCGGTAGAGATTCCTTCATCTATCAATTCTTGAATCTCTTCAAGCTCAATTTGCCTCCCACTGTCTCCTTGGCTAATGAGTTCTCGCTCTCGGAAAACTCCTCTCCTCGTAACAAATACAACATTGTCCTTCAGTCTATAGAAGAGATATCCAAAGGATTTCTGCGAGTAGCCAATGAAAATACATCGCTCGCTACGAGGTTTGAGCTTGTCGTGAGTGTCTCGTCTTACGAAAGCCTCGCAACCCCAAACCTTGATATGTGCCAACAAGGGAGCTTTCCATGTCCACATCTCGTGAGGTGTTTTGGTAACCTTCTTAGTAGGGACTCGGTTAAGGATATGGGCGGCAGTCTCTAAGGCATACCCCCAAAAAGAGATAGGTAGTGAAGCACGACTCATCATAGAGCGAACCATGTCTAAAAAGGTTCGATTACGCCTTTCTGCCACACCATTCAACTGCGGTGTCCTAGGTGGCGTCAATTGTGAAACTATTCCACACTCCTTGAGATAGTCGTGGAATTCAAGACTTAGGTACTCTCCTCCGCGATCGGATCGAAGCATCTTGATTTTCCTGCCCAATTGATTCTCCACTTCATTCTTGAACTATTTGAAATTTTCAAACGTTTCTGACTTTTGCTTGATTAAGTAGATATACCCATATCTACTATAGTCATCGGTAAAAGTCACATAGAAGCGGTTCCCATCCTTCGTGGTTCATCTAAACGGTCCACATACATCAGTATGTATTAGGTCCAATAGACCCTCACCCCTTTCACATGTACTTGTGAAGGGTGAGTTAGTCATCTTTCCAAGCAAACAAGACTCGCATGTGTCAATTTCCCTAAGGTCGAATGACTCCAACACTCCATCCTTTTGGAGTTGGGCTATGCGCTTCTTGTTGACATGTCCAAGACGACGATGCCACAAGGATGCTCTATCCATACCATTGGAAGAATCCATGCATAAAACATCATTTCCTAAGTTATCTACAATCATAACAGTTTCATAAATTCCATTACACGGTATTGCTTCAAAATATAAGACACCATTTAGATAAGCAAGAATAGAACCATTCTCATTATTGAAAGAAAATCTAAAACCTTGTCTTAACAAACCATGAAATGAAATGATGTTTCTTGCCATTTCTAGCGAATAGCAACAATTGTTCAAATCTAAACATAAACCATTTCTAAGCACTAAAGAATACACTCCAATCTTGGTCACAGGCGACGATCTTCTGTTCCCCATGATTAGATTTATTCTTCCATGCTCCACATCCCTATTTCTTCTTAGCCCTTGCAATTCAGAACAAATGTGGTAACCACAACCGGTTTCAAGGACCCAAGAAATAGCATGAGATGAATCATTAGATTTGATTGTGTATATACCTGCGAAAGACGGCTTGATCTTTCTGTAACAGCCCGGATTTCCAGGTATCTTTTATTCATATATTTTTGGTGTTTTGTGAGGGGACTCGGCGAGTTGGAGCTCAAACTCGCCAAGTAGGATCGCGGTTCTGGACGCGGGTTCGCGCCTGGACTCGGCGAGTCCGCGCTGTTTAATGAAACCCTAATTTCCCGGCCCTAAGCCCTATTTAAAGGACCTTATGGCCCTTCATTGCGGCTACCTTGACCTTGAGAGCACCTAAACAGCTGAGGGTTCTTGTGAGTAAGATAAGAGGCCATTATTCACCAATTTTGTGTGTATTTGCAAGAAAGGAAGGGGAAAATCAAGCTAGGAGAGTTGGGGAGCTTGGATCTACTTCCATTTCGTCAGAGGAAGCTTCTTGAGGTATCATTCAGAGCTTATTCTCGTATTTTTGTTGATATGGTCAAATCTAGGGTTTCTTCATGCCTTGTTTGCCTTGTATTTGGAGTGTGAGAGGTCCCATGGGGATATGGTACATAGATCTGGACCTTAGCAGGTCCAGAGAGTCCCAAATGCCATGCTTTATGTCCTTCCTTTTGGGTTGGAGACTTAGGTTGCCATCTTAGAGGTCATTTCTTCAAAAGGAGCCTTGTAGGTGTTGCATGGTAGCCAAGACTGTGACTTTACGTGATGAATGAGCTTGGGAGGGCCAGATCTATGAGTTGATGGAGCGGATCTGACCTCAGAAGCGAAATTGAGTTAATGCATGGCATGGACTCGCCGAGTCCGAAGAACAGACTCGGCGAGTAGCATGAAGATTGTCCTTAACCTCTCAGCGAGTGGTCTTGCCGAGTTAAGGGTTGACTCAGTGAGTCAGGGAGAGTTAGAGAGGGTTGACAGGTGGACTGAGTCGAGCTGGAACTCGCCGAGTTGTTCTTGAGACTCGGCGAGTTGAGTCGTGGTGGCCCCGCGATTCATGCCAGGTGGGACTCGTCGAGTTGGGGGTGTACTCGACGTGTCAGGAGAGGATCCTAGGGAGTCAGTGAACACGTATAGACTCGCCGAGTCGCCCTAGTGCACTCGCCGAGTCCGGTCAAAGTTGACCGTTGGCTGTTGACCAGAGTTGACCAGTGTTGACTTGATAGGGGTAGTCAACCTTAGTGGTAAAAGTGTTAATTAGAGAAATATGATGTTATAGGAGGATTATAGCTCGGAGGATCGAGCACGAGTGATTTCCAGGATTCGCGAGTTATCGAGATATACGAGGTGAGTCTTCTCACTATACTTTACCTTGAGTAGGTAATCAGAGTTATGTGACAGAGTATTTGTATGCTATATGTATGTTATGTATTGTACTGCATTATTTCTATGTGATTTATGCTGTGCATGCTTATTGAGTTGGAACCGGAAGATTCCCAGAGTTAGAACCAGTAGGTTCACAGAGTAGGGTCTACGGACCCATAGAGTTATAGCATCGAGTGGCTAATATGTGTTATGTGTGGTATATTGGGGAACTCACTAAGCTTTGTGCTTACAGTGTTAGTGTTGTTTGTTTCAGGTTCTAGTGATGATCGTGGGAAGGTGCCGGCTTGATCTGTACACACGCATGGGATTTTTTATGATATGTGATTTTGGGATTTTGTATGATGTGGATTGGAGTTTTAAACTTGATGTTTTATGAAAATTAAATGAAAATGTTTTTATATTATGCGAAAAATTATTTTGGAATTCATGGTGTTACAATTTGGTATCAGAGCCTTGGTTTGAGGGATTCGAGTACACCTTCGGGCGTATTTGAACTCAAACTGAGGATTTGAGAAGTATTTTCAAAAAGAGTAAATGATTTTGGAAAAACGCAGAGCAGAGTGTGTGTACGATCGGTCCGCACCCGAACGGTGATTTCCCAAAATACCCTCATGTGATGTGATATTGATATTGATATGATGTATTCGCATGCTAGAGTAGGCTAGTTATTCCTATTAGGACTAGAGTGGCCTGATTTGTGATGCCTTAGCCTAGGAAGAGGTGAGCTGCTATGAAATGCTTGAGAGTGAGTAGGTAGTAGCGAGGGGCTTATGAGAGATCTTTTAGAGAGTGGCCTATGCATGATAGAGTACTTGGAATTTGGGACCCGAAGAGGAGGACTTGGGGTGTATTCTGGTACAGTGCGGACAGTAGTATTGGGTCCGTACTACTGAAAGCACCGGAGCGGTGTACAGCCCAAGTAAGAATCTTTGGAATACCAAGGATCAAGGAGGGATGAGTTGTCGAGTGTGAGTATGCTCGAATGGAATCTAATTTATCGTATGTTGTATTTCAGAGGTAGATCATGGTGAGGACACGTTTGATGCCTGAGAGCAGTGATACCAGTGATGAGGAGATCCGCCAGATCATCCACGAGGAGGTGGCTGCGGCCATCAGGGCAGAGATACCAGAGATGTTCGGGTCTATTAAGACCACGCTGATTGAGACTTTTGATGAGCGTTATGCCGCTCTTTCTGAGGCTGCTGTTGCAGCGGCCACCGCAGCTATTGCTGCCGCGAGGCCGCAAGGTGGTGATGCGTTGCTGTTCCGGGAATTCAGCAACACAAAACCACCAGAGTTCGATGGGACCCAGGACCCGGTGGCAGCTATGAGGTGGATTTCTGACATAGAGGGGTGTTTCTTCACTTGCTCATCTCCTGAGCATTTGAAGGTTCGGTTCGCGCTGAACCAGCTTCGCTTGGGAGCGAAGGACTGGTGGAAGTTTGTGACGGCGCACTTTACGCCTGCTGAGCTTGCGGCAGTGACCTGGGAGAGGTTCACTGCCATGTTCCGAGATGAGTACGTTCCATAGGTGTTGAGGGAGCGTTTGGCCCAGGAGTTTCTGACCCTCAAGCAGGATACTGAGTCGGTTAAAGCGATTACCAGGATGTCCCATGAGAGGGCGATGTTCTGCCCTGAGCACGTGTCCACCGAGCAGACACGTATGAGCTGATATCTGAGTATCTTGAGGCGAGACTTTCGAGAGTTCGCGGCAAACTCCTCGTACCGGACATTTGCTGAGCTTCAGGAAAATGCCCGGAAGAGGGAGATTGAGCTAGAGACTCAGGCCAGGGAGGAGGCGGAGTCTCAGGGGAGGGATCGGCGACCGGCACAGTCTCAGCCGGCAGCCAAGCGGGCTAAGCCTGCTGATCCCCAACCAGGGAGCCAGAAGGGCCGCACTTGTGGGAAGTGTGGCAAGGGTCATGATGGAGTCTGTAGAGCGGGATCTTGCTACAAGTGTGGCAAGGAGGGGCACATGGCCAAGGACTGCCCCAAGGGGTTTGCGGTGTGTTTTCACTGTAATCAGATCGGACACCGGAAGGCAGAGTGTCCGCAGTTGCGAGGATCATCTCAGGGAGCACCTTAGGGATCTGTCCCTGCTGCCATCAGAGCTACAGAGAGTCGGCCAGTGAAGGGCGAGGCGCCGAGGGCACGAGGGAGAGCTTTTCAGCTGACCGCGGAGGAGGTCCGCGCAGCGCCCGACGTCGTGGCTGGTGTGTATTCTTTCGTATATTTATTTTGATGTTGAGATATTATGCTTATGTTATGTTGTGCGTAGGTACTCTTCTTGTGAATTCTGTACCTGCTTTGGTGTTATTTGACTCGGGTGCGAGTCGGTCTTTTGTATCTTTGGCCTTTAGTCAGCATATCAGTGTTAGTCGTGAGGCGTTGAGTCGGCCTCTGAGAGTGTCCACAACTAATGAGAGGGTGATATATGCCACGGAGGTTCTACGAGGGTGCGTAGTCGAGATTTTCGGTGTTGAGTTCCCGATTGATCTAGTTCCTATTACGATGGGTGATGTCTGTGTCATTGTGGGCATGGACTGGTTGAGTCGATTCGGTGCGGTTATCGACTGCAAGCGACAGCTGGTGACCATACGAGACCCTAGTGGGGGAGTTCTTTCGGTGTACGACGAGGGTACACGTTCAGGATCAGCGTTTTGTTCGGCCGCTAGGACAAGGCAGTGTCTACAGCAGGGCTGTAAGGGTTTTGTGGCGTATGTGATGGATACGCGGGTGGATTCTGAGAGGCCGAGTTCAGTTGAGGAGGTTCCAGTGGTGCGTGAGTTCCCGGATGTATTTCCCGAGGAGTTACCGGGTGTGCCTCCTGTGAGGCTAGTGGAGTTCAGTATCGATTTGGTTCCGGGGGCCGCGCCTATTGCTAAGGTGCCTTATCGTCTTGCACCTCCAGAGATGCAAGAGTTATCCTCGCAGCTTCAGGAGCTGCTGGGAAAGGGGTTTATTCGACCGAGCTGCTCGCTGTGGGGAGCGCCTATCCTGTTTGTCAAAAAGAAGGATGGTTCACACCAGATGTGCATTGATTACCGGGAGTTGAACAAGCTGACGGTCAAAAACCGTTACCCTTTGCTGAGGATCGACGATTTGTTTGATCAGTTGTAGGGAGCATCTTGGTTCTCCAAGATCGACTTGAGGTCTGGATATCATCAGGTGAGGGTACAAGATGAGGCCGTCCAAAAGACAGCGTTCATGACGCATTATGGGCATTATGAGTTTGTGGTGATGCCTTTCGGGCTCACCAATGCCCCGGCAGTGTTCATGGATCTCATGAACCGAGTGTGTAGGCCGATGCTGGATCGGTCGGTGATTGTATTATCAACGACATTCTGGTATATTCGAGATCTAGAGAGCAACATGAGAAGCATTTGAGAGAGGTTCTCGGAGTTCTGAGATCGGAGAGGCTTTATGCCAAATTCTCCAAGTGTGATTTCTGTTTGCGGGAGGTCCAATTCTTAGGACATCTCGTAAACCAGGAAGGGATATTGGTCGATCCGGCCAAAGTTGAGGCGGTGATGAGTTGGGAGGTGCCGAGGTCACCCTTCGAGATCAGGAGTTTCCTGGGGTTGCAGGGTATTATCGGAGGTTTATCAAGGATTTTTCTAAATTCTCAGTGCCACTCACCAGATTGACCTGGAAGGTTGTTGCTTTTTCATGGGGCCCCGAGCAGCAGGCCTCCTTTGAGACACTTCGCCAAAGGTTGTGCGAAGCCCCGGTGTTAGCCCTCCCGGAAGGGATGGAGGACTTTGTGGTGTACTGTGATGCATCGATTTTGGGGTTCGGAGCGGTGCTGATGTAGAGAGGGCATGTGATAGCGTACGCATCGAGGCAGCTGAAGCCTCATGAGACGAGATATCCCACCCATGATCTAGAGTTGGAGGCAGTGGTGTTCGCCTTCAAGATTTGGCGTCACTACTAGTATGGGGTTCGGTGTACGATATACATGGACCATAAGAGTTTGAAGTATTTGATGGATCAGCCCAACCTGAATATGCGTCAGAGAAGGTGGTTGGATGTGGTCAAGGATTATGATTGTGAGATCCTGTACCACCCAGGCAAGGCTAATGTGGTAGCCGATGCATTGAGCCGCAGGGCGGAGAGTACCCTGCTGTGGGATGTATGTTTGAGATTGACCATGATAGCTCCAGTGTTGGACGCCATTTGTGGGGCACAGGCCGAGACTGTGCAACCTGAGATGCAGAAGAAGGAACGGATTGTTGGTTTGGTTTCAGAGTTCGTTACTGATGGTCGGGGGCTTATGACATTCCAGGGGCGTATCTGGGTACCGTTTGTGGGAGGAACGCGTACCATTTTGATTGAGGAGGCGCATCGGTCGAAATTTTCGATCCATCCGGGGGCCACTAAGATGTATTTGGATCTGAGAAAGGAGTATTGGTGGCCCTGTATGAAGAGGGATGTCGCGTGGTTTGTTGAAAGGTGCTTGACTTGCCGTAGGGTTAAGGCCGAGCACCAGAGGCCGCATGGTAAGTTGCAGCCATTGGAGGTTCCCGAATGGAAATGGGAACAGATCACTATGAATTTCATCACCAAATTGCCAAGGACTGCCAGAGGAGTTGATGCAATTTGGGTGATTGTGGACAGATTGACGAAGAGCGCTCACTTCCTTGCTATCAGCGAGAGTTCTTCAGCAGAGAAATTGGCGGAGGTGTATGTGAGGGAAGTGGTATCTCGGCATGGGGTGCCGATCTCGATTGTTTCAGACCGTGATGTGTGTTTCACTTCCAGATTCTGGAAGAAGTTTAATGAGGAGTTGGGTACTAGACTGCATTTTAGTACTGCATATCATCCCCAGACAGACGGTTAGAGTGAGCGGACGATTCAGACGCTCGAGGACATGCTCCGGGCATGTGTGTTGGATTTCGGGGGTAGCTGGGATGCATATTTGCCCTTGGCAGAGTTTTCCTACAATAACAACCATCATTCGAGCATTGGTATGCCTCCCTTTGAGCTGTTGTATGGGAGAAGGTGTCGGACCCCCATTTGTTGGGGAGAGGTTGGACAGCGGGTAATGGGCAGTACAGAGATCGTGCTTCAGACGTCAGAGCAGATCCAGCAGGTCAGACAGAGGTTGTTGACCGCTCAGAGCCGACAGAAGAGTTACGCAGACAGGCGCCGGTCCGAGCTTGAGTTCCAGGTCGGCGACCTTGTACTCCTGAAGGTCTCTCCTTGGAAAGGAGTGATTCGATTCAGGAAGGGGGGCAAGTTGGGGCCCCGATATATTGGTCCTTTCCGTGTGATCGTGAGGGTAGGCCGGGTAGCCTATCGTTTGGATTTGCCAGCAGAGTTGGGGCAGATTCACGACACTTTTCATGTGTCGCAGCTGAGGAAGTGTATAGCCGACGAGTCGGCAGTGGTTCCATTAGAGGATATTCAGGTGGATGCGAGCCTGAATTATGCCGAGAGACCAGTGGCCATCAGAGATCGGAAAATCAAGGTTCTGAGGAACAAGGATGTACCCCTGGTGTTGGTTCAGTGGCAGCATCGGAAGGGGTCAGAGATGACCTGGGAGCCGGAGCGTGAGATGCGTGAGCAGCATCCGGAGCTATTTGCAGAGCGAGACTTCGAGGGCGAAGTCTAGTTCTAGTGGGGGAGAATTGTAACAGCCCGGATTTCCAGGTATCTTTTATTCATATATTTTTGGTGTTTTGTGAGGGGACTCGGCGAGTTGGAGCTCAAACTCGCCAAGTAGGATCGCGGTTCTGGACGCGGGTTCGCGCCTGGACTCGGCGAGTCCGCGCTGTTTAATGAAACCCTAATTTCCCGGCCCTAAGCCTTATTTAAAGGACCTTATGGCCCTTCATTGCGGCTACCTTGACCTTGAGAGCACCTAAACAGCTGAGGGTTCTTGTGAGTAAGATAAGAGGCCATTATTCACCAATTTTGTGTGTATTTGCAAGAAAGGAAGGGGAAAATCAAGCTAGGAGAGTTGGGGAGCTTGGATCTACTTCCATTTCGTCAGAGGAAGCTTCTTGAGGTATCATTCAGAGCTTATTCTCGTATTTTTGTTGATATGGTCAAATCTAGGGTTTCTTCATGCCTTGTTTGCCTTGTATTTGGAGTGTGAGAGGTCCCATGGGGATATGGTACATAGATCTGGACCTTAGCAGGTCCAGAGAGTCCCAAATGCCATGCTTTATGTCCTTCCTTTTGGGTTGGAGACTTAGGTTGCCATCTTAGAGGTCATTTCTTCAAAAGGAGCCTTGTAGGTGTTGCATGGTAGCCAAGACTGTGACTTTACGTGATGAATGAGCTTGGGAGGGCCAGATCTATGAGTTGATGGAGCGGATCTGACCTCAGAAGCGAAATTGAGTTAATGCATGGCATGGACTCGCCGAGTCCGAAGAACAGACTCGGCGAGTAGCATGAAGATTGTCCTTAACCTCTCAGCAAGTGGTCTTGCCAAGTTAAGGGTTGACTCAGTGAGTCAGGGAGAGTTAGAGAGGGTTGACAGGTGGACTGAGTCGAGCTGGAACTCGCCGAGTTGTTCTTGAGACTCGGCGAGTTGAGTCGTGGTGGCCCCGCGATTCATGCCAGGTGGGACTCGTCGAGTTGGGGGTGTACTCGACGTGTCAGGAGAGGATCCTAGGGAGTCAGTGAACATGTATAGACTCGCCGAGTCGCCCTAGTGCACTCGCCGAGTCCGGTCAAAGTTGACCGTTGGCTGTTGACCAGAGTTGACCAGTGTTGACTTGATAGGGGTAGTCAACCTTAGTGGTAAAAGTGTTAATTAGAGAAATATGATGTTATAGGAGGATTATAGCTCGGAGGATCGAGCACGAGTGATTTCCAGGATTCGCGAGTTATCGAGATATACGAGGTGAGTCTTCTCACTATACTTTACCTTGAGTAGGTAATCAGAGTTATGTGACAGAGTATTTGTATGCTATATGTATGTTATGTGTTGTATTGCATTATTTCTATGTGATTTATGTTGTGCATGCTTATAGAGTTGGAACCGGAAGGTTCCCAGAGTTAGAACCTGTAGGTTCACAAAGTAGGGTCTACGGACCCACAGAGTTATAGCCTCGAGTGGCTAATATGTGTTATGTGTGGTATATTGGGGAACTCACTAAGCTTTGTGCTTATAGTGTTAGTGTTGTTTGTTTCAGGTACTAGTGATGACCGTGGGAAGGCGCCGGCTTGATCTGTACACATGCATGGGATTTTTTATGATATGTGATCTTGGGATTTTGTATGATATGGATTGGAGTTTTAAACTTGATGTTTTATGAAAAGTAAATGAAAATGTTTTTATATTATGCGAAAAATTATTTTGGAATTCATGGTGTTACACTTTCCTTCCCTTATGGCTTGCAGGTAGTCTGGGCAGCTTCTCTTCCAATGCCCTATTTAATGGCAATGATGGCACTCTGCCTCCTTAGGGTTAGGGTTAGGCTTAGCGGGATCAACTTTGGTCCCACTAGAGGAGGAACCATCTCGGGACTTTCCCTTGCGGTGGCTCTTAGACAAAGCCTTCCTCTTCTTGCCTCTTCCTTGCCCAATGGCCAAAACAGGAGTAGCGGGTGGATTGGGAGTGGGTGCAACACACTTGTCCTTGACGTTGCTTTCAGCAACCCTAAGGAGACCTTGGAGCTTGCTTAGGGTGACCTCTTGTTTGGTGATGTGGTAGGTCATCCTAAATTGATTGTAACATGGAGGCAAAGAGTGAAGCACCATGTCGATCGTCAAGTCTTCCCCAAAGTCAACATTCAACTTGCGAAGACGATCGACATACCTTTGCATCTTTTGCAGGTGCACGGTAAGAGATTCTCCATGACCCATTTTGGCGGAAATCATGTTAGTGAAAATCTCATAACGCTCTTGCCTCGCTTTTTGGTGGTATCTCTCCAACAAGTCTTGGTGCATTTCGTACGGATACATGTCCTTATAGGACTTTTGGAATTCGGCATCCATGGTGGCTATCATGATGCAATGTACCTTTGTTGTATCATGTTCATGAGTCTCAAAAGCAGTCATTTCAGCCGGAGTAGCGATTTCTAGGTTGATCTTCTCGAGCTTCTCATCGAGGACATACTCCTTGTCCTCATAGCGAGCAATTGTGCGAATGTATCTTATCCATTCGCTAAAGTTCGTCCCATCAAAAGTCACCTTTTGACAAAGGCTCATCAATGTGAATGAACTAGCAGCAACGTTGTTTGCGTTTGACATCTACAAATAGAAAGGACAAAGATAGATTAGAATATGAATCCCTAATTATCACCCAATAAGAAAATTAGGGCTAGGATCCAACAACAATATTTACATATTAGAAAAGGGATGCCGTAATCAAACATGCAAACAATATGAAGGTAAGTGAATGACGATTCACTAATTCTCCACCATGAAAACCTAACTTTAAGTTCTAAAATGAATTTGAGAATTCCTAGGTTTAGATAAGATTCATTGAAACATTTCAATGGCATGTTTAAATCTCGATATGCCCCTCTTGTTTGTGACTGGGATACCGAGGATCACAAAGAGGGTGTGAATTACCATGCAAATTCACATGGTGTCTTCATTGTAACGATCACCTATTCGATGTGCCGATAAACCACACACGCTCCATCGAACTATGACAAACAATGAATCACCCTTTGCCACCTTCGCTTAGAACCAATTAGTGTGCCGGTAAACCACACACGCTCCACTAACTTCTTAGCAAGGGTGCAAAGTGTAATTTCATGGGATTGCATCAATTCATTTTTCCTAAAGTAACTAAGATTGGGAAATTTTAAAAACATGTAGTTACTTTGTATTTCATATTATACTTTTAATAAGAGGATGAGGTTGCCCTATCCTACCCGTTCGGCTAACGACCCTCCACCGATCAAGCAAGCGGTGGGTGTGAGTGTACACCCATTAAGCGCCATTTTATAGGCAGCAACCTTATACCCACCTTATAGACCGGCTTCGTGAATGAGGCCTACTAACGGTAAGACTAGCATTTTAATTATACATATATATATATATATATATATATATATATATATATATATATATATATATATATATATTAATCTTGTAATATTATATTAGTATAGGGTTGAATTTTAAACTTGTAAAATTCTAGGGTTTGAAATTTAAATTGTCTAAATTAAACTTTTAATTACAAAACATAAATTTCAAAACTTGAGGGCAAGTTTTAAACTTTTCAAAACATAGATGATCAAATAACAAATAATCTAAATTAACAATTAAACACATAATTATCCATATTTGATTTATTTAATGATTTCTTGCAAAACAATTTACGCAAAAAAATGATTTTTTAAGCAACAAACAAGCAATCAATGCATCAATTCAATAGAAACCAATCTAGGCTTCGATACCACTGATGGTTTTTGGCCATATGAACATTCCTATGTGCACATGCAAACCCTAATGCTTGGAGCTAGGTTTCTCTAATTGAACATACATTGAATCCAAGACTTCTAATGGCTAATAGAGTATAATAACAATATGAAATCAGAATTGGAAGTTTACCTTGAATCAGTTGCTTGATCTTCTTGTCCTTGAGGCTTTAGAGTCACAATTGTCACTCCTCTAATGGCTTACAAACACCAACTAGCAAGAGGATGATAAGAGAGAGCGAGAGAGAGAGAGATAGAGGGAGAGAAATCGGCCAGGGTTTCTTCTGATGCAAGAGTGCCGATTTCCTTCACCCAAAGGGTCTATATATATACTAGTTAGCTTCCTAGGGTTTCACCCTTAAAACCCTAATTAGATAACTTAGGCCCTAAGCAATCCAATCTCCATAATGATAAGCCTTGGACGATTTCTAGGCTCTTCCAAACCCTAAAATCGTCCACCTCTTATCCATAAGGAATCACAACCCAAAATACAACTATCATACAATTGACAGTTTATGCCCCTTTATTCAATTAATCTCTTTAAGTCACCAAATTAATCCCTAATTAATTTATGACTTATATTAATCAAATAAAAATATTATTATTCCTTATATTATTCTCATAATATATTAATAATATTTCTTCTCTCATTATAAATCATCCTGTCAAGTTGCTATGGTGAAGGCAACCCAAAAGGACCATGCACAACCAGGTCAAATACTTGCCAAATATAGTTGCAGCCTTAGACACTATTCCAACAGTTGGTATCGTGAAGTCACATAAAGATGAAGTGACTAATGAAGCGAAAGTTGTCTCTGGGATGGGATAATTAGCACTTGTCTTGAAGTGTAAGAAAGTTGCTGAAGAAGATGATTCAAATTTTGAGCTTTCTGATTGTGAATGCTCTAAAGAAGAGTTTGCAATGATGGTGTCGAATCCATGGAGGTTCGCAAAGAAGAACTTCAATCGGAACAAGAACCAAAACTGGTAGGGCAGTTACAGCTCTTAAAAGGTGAAAGAGGAAAACGCGAACTATTCGCTGAAGGATGAAGACAAGAAAGAAAAGAATCCCATGGGTAACTCCGACTATGATTGCAACTATTGCCATGCCAAAACCCATTTAGTGAAGGAGTGCGTGTTGCGAAGATTGAACAAAAAGAAAGAGGGAGAATATAATGAAGCTTTCCATCCGCGAAAGCTTGAAGAAATCAAGAAGAAAAGCTTCATTGAGAAAGAGGAGGATTCGCACTCTAAAGGAAGATGCTTTGTGGTGACGAATGATGTGTCACATATGCGAGGATATGTCACTGATAGTGGACGTGGGAATGATGTGTCACATAGCAAGAAGATGATTTAGGAGAGAGGAGAGGGGATCAAATTGGCCAGGGTTTCTTCTCAACGCATAAGTGCCGATTTCTCTTGACCCCTAGGGTCTATTTATACTAGTTAGGCTCCTAGGGTTTCACCCTTAAACCCTAATTGGATAACTTAGGCCCTAAGCAATCCTAATCCCTTCATGATAAGCCTTTGGACGATTTTAAAGCCTATCCAAAGTCCTTAAAATCGGCCACCCTTTATCCATAAGGGATTTATAGCCCAAACTATAACTATCATACATTTGACAGTTTATGCCCCTTTATTCAATTAATCTCTTTAAGTCACCAAACTAATTCCTAATTAATTTATGACTTATATTAATCAAATAACAATATTATTATTCTTTATATTATTCTGATAATATATTAATAATATTCCTTCTCTCATTATAAATCATCCTGTCAAGTTGCTATGGTGAAGGCAACCCAAAAGGACCATGCACAACCGGGTCAAATACTTGCCAAATATAGTTGTAGCCTTAGACACTATTCCAACAGGAGGGACTACTCCGGCTTTGGAAAGATTGGAATCAGAGATAGGGGCCCCTGATTGTGCTTATGTAGAAACGAGAGGGATATCCGAAATGAATCGTGAGTGTGGCCCAGGGGGATTTAAGGGACTTTGTTCAATACATGCACCATCTTTTTGAGAGGATGGGGTAGATTATCGGCATACTCCCCATAAGTGTGTGTGTGTGTGTGATATTGAAAATCCGAAGGGTACTTCAAAAGAGTGGATGGGAGGGGTAGGATGAGACCCAGAGTCTGGTCAAACATTGTCGTCTGAATCCTTTTAAGAGGACTAACTAGCTTTGGTTCTCTTTTTGGCTCAGACTTTTGAGGGTGATTTCTTTCATTCGGCCATCTTGTTGTTACGTCCTCCTCAAGAGTTTGATTTCTTCACATCCGAGACTAGATCATCCAAGATTGGGGTAGATTGTGTTGGGTTGAACACATCCAAATTTAGTGGGAGTCTCGTACCAGGCATGTGGAGCTTGCTTGAGGCCATAAACATCTTTTTTAAGTTTGTAACAATGGTTTGGATATGAAAGATTTACAAATCCAGGGGGCTGTTGAAGATACACTTTGGTATCAATGTTCACCATTGAGAAAGGCACTTTTGACGTCCATTTGGTAAAATTTAAAGCCATTATGAGCAAAAGTAAGAAACATTCAAATGGCTTCAAGAAAAGCAACTTGAGCAAAGGTCTCGTCATAGTCAATCCCTTCGATCTAAGTAAATCCATTTGCCACCAATCTTGCTTTTTTTTTTTTCTGATTATAACTCCATGTCGTGGGGTTTGTTTTGGAAGACCCATCTTCTACCAACAATAGAGTGATCCTGAAAAGGAAGGACAAGAGTCCACACTTGATTTCTGTCAAATTCTGCTAGCTCTTCTTGCATGGCTATAATCCAATTAGAATGTTCGAAAGCTTACTTGATGGATTTTGGTTCAACCGTTGATATGAATGCCGAGAAGTGACACTCATTTAGAATGTTGGCAGCATAACGAGTTTGAACTCCAGTGTTAAGATTTCTAATAACTTGATTCGTAGGATGATCCTTAGTCCAGATATGTAATCTCGGAATTTCTTGTATAGTGGATGATCAAAAGATCACAACTCATAAGTTGTACAAATCTTATAAAAAAATACAAGAACAGTGTATGTGTTTGTTTCATTTCAATGGACAAAAGCAAAAAAAAAAAATATTGTGTATTCTTTCAACAAAATACGTAAAATATTTTTGAAGACAATTAGAAATTTACCCTACCTATTTACATTTTACTGCTTGGTAAAAAAAAGTAAAAGAATTGGTATATGTCGCCTAAACAAACTTCAAAAACTACAAGTTACAACTCAAAAGTTGTACATAAAAAACAAGAATGGCTTTCCTTTGGTCATCAACCGACAATATGCCAAAACAAAGAAAAATGGTACATGAAAAAGTATTGTAGATCCCACATGCTCAAAAGTTGTAAAAAGTAAAAATAAAGACAAAAAAAGTGTGGTGGTCCGCACCTGGTCCGTCTCCACCTTCGAAGATCACCATAACCATCATTCGGTACCTCCAAACTCCGACAAAGCAGCTTCTGTAACACCGAAAAAAAATTAAAACAAATTTTCTCATTTTCCAAACACATTTTTACAACTCATTCATTGATAAAATGTCATAGTATCATGTCTTCGTTTCACAAAACATCTCCCAAGATCGAAATACATAAAATACCATGTGTGTGTACGAATCAAGCCGGCGCCTTCCCGCGGTCATCACTGGTACCTGAAACACATAACACATAACAATGTAAGCATAAGCTTAGTGAGTTCCCCAAAATACCACTCTAACATATATTAGCCACTCGAGGCTATAACTCTGTTGACCCTCTGGTCAATGTGTCTCAGTGGACCCTCCAACCCCAACTCTCTATGGGCCCTCTGGCCCTAACTCTTTGGACCCGAAGGTCCTAACTCTATGGACCCACTAGTCCTACTCTGTAAACTCTGAATCATGCATATCACATACAATAAATCACAACACATACATAACATGCAAATACGCTAGCACATAACTCTAAGATACATTGTCACATAACACTGTTACCACACTAGGTAAAGTATAGTGAGAAAACTCACCTCAGGCATCTCGGTAAATCTCTGACTCGGTAGAAATATTGCCTAGTCTCCGCCTATTCACATAAAGTAAATACTCTTATAAATATAACTCTCGATACTAGACTCAACCTGCCATTGGCACCCTCAAAAGGGTAAAAGACTATTTTACCCCCCCTCGACACAAGTACTCCATTGCTGACCAAACCCTAAAAGTCAATAAAAGTCAACGGTCACACTTTGACCCTACTCGCCGAGTGCACCCCG
The DNA here is from genome assembly GCF_002870075.4 of Lactuca sativa. Taxonomy (NCBI): domain Eukaryota; kingdom Viridiplantae; phylum Streptophyta; class Magnoliopsida; order Asterales; family Asteraceae; genus Lactuca; species Lactuca sativa. Next base: position 85,549,601 of record NC_056631.2, on the reverse strand, counting down.
GTGACTCGGCGAGTTCACACATGTTCTCTAACACTTTGCCCCGCTTGGCATGCCGAGTCCCTCCCTAAGCTCGACGAGTCATACCAGGCATGAATTCTGGGGCCACCCTGACTCAACTCGCCGAGTGTCAAGAGTAACTCGGCGAGTACCGCCTTGAACTCCAGTCCTCTAACCCCCTTCTGACTTACTGAGTCATCCCCCAACTCGACAAGTCTACTCACTGAGCAATTTACGTGAAACCCTAACCCTACTCGCCGAGTCCCAAGAACAACTCGGCGATTTCATGCCATGCACAAACTCTCCTGGCCTCCTGAGGTCAGATCTGTTTCCCTAACCCATAGATCTGGCCTTCCCAAGCATGAATGTCACGTAAAGTCCGAAACTTGATGCTTGTATAACAACAACAAGGCATCAAAAGGAGATTTAGCCCCAAAAATTGCAACCTAAGTCCAATAACCCCAAACTGATCCATAGAGCTCCAAGGGTTAAGGTCTCCGGACCTCTTTGAGTCCAGATCCAAGGCACAAACTCGAAGAGGGACCATTTGCTCCACATAATCACTCTCCAAAGGGGTTAGAAAACCCTAACTCTAATGATCAACACCAAAACTGAAGGAGGTTCGAACTATTACCTCAAAATGAAGTCTCTGAACTCTGGAACTGCTAGAATCGCACCTCCTCTTGCTCTTGGTCACCTTCTTCTTCCTAAACCAAAGGTACAAGGATCAAAAGTGACTTCTTCTTCCTCACAACGATTTGGCTCACTTAGGATTCTCTCAAGGGACTGGTAGCCGCAATGGGAGGCTATAAGTGCCCTTAAATAGGCTCCAAACCCGGGGAATTAGGGTTTCATTAAATAGAGTGGACTCGCCGAGTCCGGACGTGAACCCGGATGAACATTCGCGACCCTACTCGGTGAGTCTTGGCTCCAACTCGCCGAGTTCCTCCACAAACTCCAAATTAATTAAACAAAATAATATACTTGGAAATTCGGATGTTACAGCTTCACCATCTTAATGTTCTCGATCGTCGCCACAAACGGAGCTACTTTTAGATTAGTGTCTAAGTCCATGACTATTTTGGTATGTGCTTGACCCGATGGTGCATGGTCCTTTTGGGTTGCCTTCACCAAAGCAACTTGATAGGATGAATTATGGAGAGAGAAGATTAATTATGATTTATTAATATATTATGAAAATAATATATTAAAGGAGAAATCATATTGTTTAATTATTATTAGTCAAGAATTAATTGATAACTACACCTTCATTTAGCAAATCCGATCTTTATTCGTTCTTCTTCTATTTCAATTAATTTTGTGGCTAAAAGAGATTAATTAAACGTAAAGGACTGGAATTGTAATTATAAGATAATTGCATTTGGGCTATGGATTACCTTGGAATAATAGGTTGGACGAATTCTATGGGGAAAACCATTAGAAATTGTCCAAGGGGTATTCTAAAAGGGTCCATGGGCTGCTTAGGGCTTAAGCAGTCAGATTAGGGTTTCGTAGTTGAAAACCCTAATAGCCTACATGTATATATAGTACCCTTAAGCCTCAAAAACGTGGCTAAGAGTTCCATTAGGGTTTTGGACGTTCTTGGGTAGCCTCCTCTCTCCTCATTCTTCATCCTCTTGCTCTTGGTGTTTGTGAACCATTAGAGGAGTGACACTTGTGACTCTAAGCTTTCTAAAGTCAGTACAAGGAGGATTTGAGATTGTTATTGCTACATAACAATCAAGGTAAGATCTAAAAACCCTTTCACATGTTAATATGATTAATTGTATGCTATAACTAGGGTTTAAAGTCTTGGATGAATTGCATGTACAATAGAGAAACTTAGACCCAAGAATTAGGGTTGCATGAGCACATAGGATGTTCTTATGGCTAAAACCCATCAGCTACAACACCGCTACCGGAAACTGAAACCAAAACCGCTGATCGACTGCCATTTCAGGTATTCGTTAAGAAGTGACCTCTAGTCATCTACTGCTACCCAACAACTACCTCCGACGAAGCGGGACCGACCGACACTTAATATCAAATAGCAGTGTCGCTAGTGGAATTGCTGCTCCAATCTATTTTACAAATGGTGAACTCCGACAAGTAACCACTGGGAATCGCAAGGTCCTCCGGTCGACGAACACCTATAGCCATATCTGATCTGCTTTCAACAACAGATCCGACAATAGTGTCACCGGTCGTTACCCACTGCTTCTCCACCATGAAGCACCGATAACCTCCAATGTCGATCTCCATGGTCTCCCGTCGACCCAACAAAGCAGTGACCGCCAATCTTTGTTATTCTCGATCTATCATCGCCTACCGGAGCAACAACACCAACAGTTACCACTCCCTGCTCTGGGCTTCTGTCCTCACCGTCATCAAGCTGGACAACCTCCGGTCACCAACAAACTATGCTACAACCTCTAGGGACTACGTCCTCTGGCGAATAGAATCCCATCACCGATCGTCGATATTCTTCATTTTGGGGAATCTCGTTGTTCGATCATAAGAATGGGGGAGAGATGCGGCTGAGCAGCTGGAAAAGTTTCGTCCAAAGCTAATGAAGAAGAAATTGGGCCCACAATTTACAATTAGGTCACAAAAAGAAAAAGAAATTAGATTGGGTTGATGTTTACAAATGGGCTCTATCTACCCTGTCTTTGCGCTTCTCAAATAAAAAATATAGGCTCCCTTTATCACATATGGGCTGTCATTTCCTAACTTTGGCTACACCTGAGTTTTTTATGGACCGTCTCAGCAAATAAAATGGGTCACTTCTGGAAAATAACAATAAGCAATTTAGCACTGACGTTCCGCAAGCACCACTCGACAAAATATGCTTTTAGAATAAGCTTTGAAGTCTGGACGACTAGATTTTCAAAAAAAGAGAGAAAAATCGGGCCATGTATTTTAAATGGGATCTAATAACTCATTTTAGGCTCTTTATATTTTATCTTGGGCTCCTCCAAGTAGGTTGAGCAATTCTTTTTTGAGCTCAATAGTCTTTGGGCTCCAACAGTTTTTTGAGCTGCCATTAAATCACAAAATGGGCTATATTACAAGTTAAGAGCCAACCTTCAACACTCAATTCGTGTGACCCTCGCTCAACAAAATACGATTTCAGAACGCGTATTGTGGTCCAGACTCGCTCGACATTTTTAAAAAATAAAAAGGAGGGAGAAGAGCAGTACACTACCGCTGCTACTACTTCCCGAAGCATCTCGAAGAAATCGTGATCTTAGTCAGTACTGGTCACAACGGTCGTGTTCACTAGCTCTAGGTAGTCCCACAAACCAGCTCAAAAACCATGCTGTGCAACTCGCAACAGTCATGTGGACTAGCTTCAGACAGTTTCGCTTCCTACCTCTCACCAATAGCTCGTTGCTCAGCTATTAGAGGCACTATTTTTTGGTTCTTAGTAGCCTCAGCTCTCCACAAACAGCCAAGACAACAAGGGACCAATTATTATTGCACCTAATGGTGCAACAAAGCATCAAGTGACTTTACATTTAGGCCAGACCGGTCATTCGAGCCCAAAACATAGATCGAAGGCTGGTAACCCTAATCTTACTAAAGGCTCAGTACCTTTGCCTTTAGTCACTTGGCTTCGCAACCCGACTCCATCATTGCAGCCTGCTCTACCTACAAGGCTCAGAAGGTCATAGCCCTTGCCTTGAATTGCTTGGCTCCTCAACCTAACTACACTATAATGGCATGCTCTACGAACAAGGCTTAATGGCTCGCAACTTTTTTCGATCCATTTCCACGTGATGCTATTCCGCATGAAGTATTTATATTCGTTAGCTGCTAAGCCTGATTTTTTCCACGTGCGCTCTCCCACGTGACATTTCTATGATCGTTGGCTGCTAAGTCTGATTCATTTCAGTAAGCTGCATAGTATAAGTTGTGCATCACCATGCACCATGATTCGCACATTATAAGCCTATGACATGCTTGGAACCACACATTTGGTGTTTCTGCTCCCATAATCATCATGGTTTTCTTGTTCTCGAATGATTGATTAGGAATTCTATACATTACATCCTTCTATAATTAGGATACTCTTTGACAACATGCATTTAGGACAAGTCTTGTTGTCTTTATGCCAGCAGCCTTGCTGCATATTATCATAGCAAGCTTGCCCTATTCACCATATTCTGATACGACTACATAGGCTACCCACACCACTGGGGGGGGGGGGATCTAGCTAGGTACAACCAAAGCAAGAAACACCTTGGAGATAGTTATCGATGCTCAGGCGACGCGTGCCGTGTAGATGATTAATAGCGGCATTCCAACAAGATGATATAACAAGAAGGGATACATATCCCCTAAACTTGGCACGTACATAATTCATGCCATTCTTACTCCTAGAGCAAGGAGAAAAGACATAATAAGACATTTCAAGGGCGAGGGCAATGTGGTCTAACTCCAATTGGATAATCACACCCCAACAGTTAGCTCTTGTTTTGGGTCCATTTTCGTGTCAAAGTTTAGATATTATTCACGCTTGATATCTTTTCAATAAGAGGTTGTGCACATGTACTGAGTGATGTCTGATGGGTTTTATATATTTCAAAAAATCTATTTTTGGTAGAAAAACATAAACCCTAAGTTCACATGCACCGTAAAGGATCTATATTCTCACTAAGATTTGCAAACAACTATTGAATATCAAGAACCCTAGTGTAACACTCCAAAATTCAAGGAATTTTTAAACTTTAAAAATCACCCATTAATAAACATTTTTTACAAAAAGAGTCATTGTTTCAAAATCCTTATTTCAAATCACAATTTTCCCAAGACCCAGTGACATAAATCATAAAGTTGTATATGATCATGCCTTCGCCTTCCCACAAACTTCATAAGTACCTGAAACGATAAAATAAAACGGTAACACAAAGCTTAGTGAGTTCCCCAAAGTACCAACACACAAAAACATATAACAACATATACTAGGTCCACAACTAAAAGACTAGATTACCCCCAAGCCCACAATATAAGTCTAACATGCCTATCATGCCCTCATCTTATATCTGGATTGCTCCCAAGCCCATAACATAGATCTGGCATGCCCTCGAGGCCCAAAACTTATGTTTGGATTCCTCCTGAGTTTGTTGGCTATCGCACAAAATAGTACAACCTCAACCAACCATACGATGTCGACATATGCGTAAAAGATAAACTTATACCAGCAAATAGGTAAACATGCAGATCTTAACAGATCACTACAACATAGCAACATACTAAACCAGGATATATAATCTACTAGGCCGGTATTGGTGCCTTCAACCCACAAATACAGTGAGTAAAACTCACATCTTAGTCGTAATGAAAGTTGAATAATTTTCTATTCCGAAAAGTCGGCTCAACGATCACCTAAAAAAACCAAGGACCCAATCTCAATTAACAACATAAAATACCCAAAATACCATTGGTTAAAATGGACAAAATCAACAAAATCCACAATCTCAACCCAGCAGAGTGAAAAAATCAGCAAAAACCAGAAAAAATCCACCGACTCAACTCAAGCCTCGTATGTGGGGCATACTTCTGATGTACGCAGGGCGTACTCATGATTCGAGACATAGGGGCTCAACCTGCATACGCGTAGTGTACCCTTAGGTACATCCAACGTATGTGCATATTCTCTTCTTAACCACTTAAGAGCTTAGTACTTCAACTTTTCACGTCCAAATGCAGATCCAAGGCCAAAATAACACTAAGAGTCATAAAGTTTCCAACTTTATGACTTTTCATACCCATTAACCGCTTAATTCAAACCAATCCCAACTTCTTAACACCTAAAAACCTTTTAGAGAATGCATGGGGGAGAACTAAGCATCAAGATCTCATTTTTATAACTCAAGACCCCTCATTAGGTCTGAAAGGACGACTTATTTGATCAAGATCATGCCATGCTCAAGAATCACAAAGGTTAGGACTAAGAATTTCCTGAATGAAGGAATATCTACATCTATAAGAAAGGGTGATCAAGCTCGGAGCTTTTTACCTCGAGAAGGTTGCTAGCAAGGTGCAGATTCCAAATTCAATCTTCTTCCAAGCTCCAATGTGCTTCAACCACCTTCTTCTACTTCAAGAACACCACCAAAAAAATAAGCTCAAAGATGCACTCTTCACACTTAGGGTTAGATATAGGGACGATTTTTTGGTTGATGCTGATGAGGGTGAAGGTATTGGGTCCATAAGGACATTATATAGGGTGCAAACCCTCAAAAATTGGGTTTTGGTTTGAACATCATATGTATAGCGTATCAGTTGAGTATGCCCGACATACGTGTGCGAGACCTGCTCCTCTCATGCATGAGTACGCCATGCGTACACCCTGAGTACGCACGACGTATAGACCAAAATGTCAATATTAAATAGGTTAGGCTTAAAAAATAAACCCTTCTCGGAACGGGTGTTACAATTTTCCCCCACTTAAGTAGACTTCTTCCTTGAAGTCCAATGTTGCGAATAACTCAGGATAATGCTACCGCATCTCCGGCTCCGACTCCCAGGTCCACTCAAAGCCTTTCCGATGATGCCACTGAACCTTTACGAACGGTGTCTCCTTGTTGCGTAAGACCTTCATCTTTCTCTCCGCCACCGCTACCGGCCTCTCTATATAATTTAGGCACTCATCCACCTGAATATCATCCAAAAGAACCATTGCCTCATCTTCTAACACGCACTTCCGCAATTGCGAAACATGGAAGTTATATGGATCTGACTAAGCTCACTTGAAAAATCCAATCGGTAGGCCACCCTGCCCACACTGGCGATCACACGAAACAGTCCAATATACCGAGGATCCAATTTCACCCTCTTCCCAAAGAGTATTACAACCTTCTAAGGTGATACCTTTAGTAGTACCATATCTCCGACCTGGAAATCGAACTCTGATCAAATCCAGTCGACATAGCTCTTATGCGGACTCTGAGTTGTCTGCAATCTCTGTCTGATCTGCTAAATAAGTTTTGTAGTCTTGAGTACTACCTCAGTCATCCCTATAACTCTATGACCAACCTCCACCCAACAAATTAGGGTACGCCTTCTTCGACCATACAGAAGCTCGAAGGGAGATGCATCAATTCTGGAGTGATACCTATTGTTGTAGGAGAACTCTGCGAGAGGTAGGTAATCCTAACTCCTACCAAAATCTATGACACAATCCCGTAACATATCCTAAAGTGTCAGGATGGTCTTCTTACTCTGGCCGTCATTTTGCGGATGATAAGCAGTGCTGAAATGCACCCACATACCCCGTTCCTTGTGGAACTCCTACCAGAATCGTTAAATGGACTGAACATCTCGATCTGAGATAATGGAAGCCGGAACCCCATGACATGCAACAATCTCGTGAATATACACATGGGCCAATTTGTCGGCCAGTGGGCTCTCTTGGATGGCCAAAAAATGGGCACTCTTAGACAATCGCTCCATGATGACCCAGATAGCATCAAAACCCTTGGCAGTCCTTAGTAGCTTAGTGATAAAATCCATGGTTATTTGTTCCCACTTCCACATGGGAACTTCAAAAGGATACAAGTTTCCATGCGACCTTTGGTGCTCAGCCTTGACTATCCAACAGGTCAAGCACCTCTCAATGTACCAAGTTATCTCCATCTTCTTACACAACCACTAATAAGTTAGTCTCAAGTCCCGATACATCTTGGTAGCTCCCAGTTATATAGAAAAGTGACACTTATGCGCCTCCTCCAAAACTATCTATCTGTCTGACCCCACCTGAAAACAGAATCTAAACCCGACCACACGGGGTCAATAGTCCCCGACTATCGGTGACAAAGCTATCGATCTCACCCCTGATCATCTCCTATTTCCAGTTCTCCTTCTTAACTCTTTCTGCCTATTCCCTTCTGATCAAATCAAAAAGTGGAGAATCAATGGATATCCTCATACATATATCTCATGGTGAAGATCCATCCGACTTGCGGCTCAAAGCATCCGCGACCACATTCACTTTACCCAGGTGGTAAAGGATCTCTCAGTCATGACCTTTGGCCACGTCAAGCCACCTACAATGCGTCATGTTTAGGTTTTGTTGGTCTATGAGATACCTCAAACTCTTGTGATCCGTTAGATGGTACACTGGACCCCATACAGATAATGTCTCGAAATCTTGAGGGAAAACACTACTGCCCCATCTCCAGATCATGAGTAGGATATTGTGCTTCATGTGGCTTCATCTGCCGAGAAGCATACACAATCACTTGCACCCTCTGCATAAGAACCGCCCCCAAACCAGTCATAAATGCATCACAAAATACCATGAAATCCTCGACACCCTCCGGATGGGTCAACACGGGGGCCTGACATAACCTCTTTCGTAGTGTCCTAAACGTCGTTTGTTGCTTCGAGCCCGAACGGAAATCTACGCCCTTCCTTGTCAAACGAATGAGGGGTACAACAATCTTGGAGAAATCTTGGATAAATCTTTGATAATATCCTGCTAAAACCAAGAAACCCCTGATCTCAAAAGGGGACTTCGGGACCTCCCACTTCATTACCGCTTCAATCTTGTTCGGACTGCCCAAAATCCTGTTTTGTTTAACGAGATGCCCCAGGAACTAGACCTCTCGTAACCAAAACTCACACTTCGAGAACTTGACATACACCTATTACCGCCTCAATACTCCCAAAAGCTCTCGAAGGTGCTCCTAGTTTTGTTTTCTGGTCTTGGAATACATCATGATATCATCAATAAAAACAATAACTGATCGATCGAGCATTGGCCTGAACACCCGATTCATCAAATCCATGAACATTGCAGGTGCATTAATGACCCTAAATGGCATCAACACGATATCATAATGACCATAATGAGTTTGAAACGCAGTCTTCTACACGTCCTCCTCTCTAACCCTCACCTAATGATACCATGACCTCAGATCGATCTTGGAGAACCTAGATACAACTTGCAACTGATCAATGAGGTCGTTAATCCACGGATGAGCATAACGGTTCTTCATCGTCAACTTTTTCAACTCCCAGTAATTTATTCACATCATGTTTGAACCATCTTTCTTCTTGACAAATAGTATCGGTGCCCCCACGATGAACTATTCGGTCTGATGAACTGCTTGTCTAACAGCTCCTGAAGCTGAGAGGATAACTCATGCATCTCCAGCGGTGCCAAACGGTACGGTACCTTAGGAATCATAGCCGCAACTAGTACCAGGTCAATCCTGAACTCAACCTACCTCTCGGGAGGCATACCAAGTAACTCCTCCAGAAACACATAAGCAAACTCTCTAACAACCAGCACATCTGAAACCGATGCCCGCTCTCTAATCCATGTAACAACCATATAGGTAAGATAAACCATACAACCATGTTGAATATACTGTCAAGCCCTAGCAGCCAAGCAAGATCCTACCAGAGTCACGATACCCTCTCCATAGATGACCAGTTCACCCCCACTTGGGGTTCAAACTAGCACTTTCTGACCTTCGCAATCAATCATAGCACCAAACCTGCTCAGCCAATCCAACCCTACTATAATGCATACTACTCCCCTGGAGATAGGAATCAAATCAATCGGAAAAGGCAACCCGAAGATCTCTAAGACACAACTGTGATACACTATGAATGCATAAATTCCATCTTCATTGGTGATAGATACCCTCAACGGACACCCCAATTCGCCAAGGGTCATATCAAAATTTCTACTAAAACATTGAGCTACAAAGGACCGACTCGCTCCTGAGTCGAATAACACAAGATCAGGAAAACAATTTACTAAGAATGTGTCTATTAGAAACACAACATAAGGATACCATAAAATAATTGACAAAATGATAAATGGAAACATATAGTAATGACTCCTGGCACTGTCCTGGCCTCCTCTTCAATGAGTTGAAAAGCGCGAACTCGAGCCCTTGGGGCTCCGCCCTACTCTGGCTCCCATCGGTGATCCTCAAAGTAGCTGGAACTGGAGCCTGCTCTGGTCCTGCTATGAGTAAAGGACATTTGGCCTTCACATGGCCGGCCTTCTCACAGTGATAATAGATGTTGGTAGTCGATATTAGAACCTGCTGGCGACAGTCCTCGGCATAATGCCCCTCCTTGCCATATTTGTGGCACCCAAAAGTAGATCGGAAAGGACCCTCATGAACGTTGCCACACTAGCCACCAGTGTGGACCCTCTCACTCCTAAATCTCACAGCAGCGGCCTTGAACCGCTTCGCCACAGGTTGTGACTGCATTGGAGCCTGCCTCCACTCCCTCGTCTAGAGATCCAACTCAATCTCCTTCATCCCAGTGGCCTCATGTAACTCCACAAGTGTACCATAGCATTTAGTAGTTACAAATTGGCAGATGTCCTTCTTGAGTATGCTCAAGTACCGAGTCATCTGAGCTTTCTCAGAAGCAGCAAACTCAGGAAAAAAGAGTGATCTCTTAGTGGACATCTTGGTGATCTCCGACAATGACTCAATCCCTTTCCTGAAATCCAAATACTCTTGGGCCAATCTCTCCCTCTCAGCCAATGCGACATATCTCATGAGAAACATCTCATAGAACTGCTCCCATAATACAACAACCCTCTGCTTTGGGTGTAAGAGCTAGTAACCAACCTCCACCAATCCTTCACCCCCAACCTGAGAAGGTTCAGGACGCACTTGACCTTTTGTTCAACTGGGAAGGAGTAATTAAAGAAACATCCCTCATCATTGGAAAACCACCTCATAGCAATGATCATATCTTGAACCCCATTGAACACCTGGGGCTTCCTATTGTCGAAGTCCTGGTACTGGAAGGCTCTCTCTCCACAAAACCCAATGGCCGCAATGGCCGTAGTAGATGCAATAAAAACAACCTCGGTAAGAGCAGTGTAACGGTCATCAAAGTACTCAATAATGGTGGTCTTGATAGACCCGAAAAGCTCCAGTATCTTACCCCAGATAATAGGCATAACCTTAGAAGAAATCAACGCCCTAATCTCATCCTCAGTCAAACACGACCTATGCTGGCCAGGTGATCCAGCTCCTGATCTGGATCACCTCGTGATCATCATACATAAAATCAACTAGAAAATATGAGATGAAGCGCATTTCACACCATAAGAGATTTTCTAAACAAAAAAAACCCTAGGGATTGTGACTTCCCTACTACGCGTACGAGTCCTAAGCTTCCGGTAGTACAGGCCCATACTACCTTGCCTACCTACCCATATTTGTCTCAAAAGATCATCACAACAACCATAATAGCACCCAGTAGAATACACATACATCTTATTCTCACTCCCTAGAGAAAGGCTAATCATTCCTAAACAGGCCAACCGCTTACACATAACCCATCCATGAAACTTCCACCAACCCTGAAGCACTCGTGTACGCTAATCATTCATAACACTGGATCCTATAGATAGTCGAATACTTGATTCTACCCTAATCCCTTCATAAAAAAAGAACATGAAATAAAGCTAAACCAAACATTCTCAGGCTATAGAATTTAGTTATGTACAAGTATGATGCATACACTAAGCAACTACAGTAATGATGTCAATTCCATACAAGAAAGAATCCTAGGCTATTAGGATTCAATTATCAGGAAATTCTTTCATGCAACTCGTGAAGATGCCTAGCCTACCACTTGGATGCTGTAATCATAATTTTTTGCTCCGACTAATTGTACACATTGCATCCTTCCTTTGTTACTTTTGTAGTTTGAGTCTGTATTCACACGAATGTTCATCCAATTCTCTCAAACCAAGGTTGTAATAGCAACTTGTAACACTCCAAAATTCAAAGAAATTTAAAACTTTCAAAGTTAGCCATTAATCAACATTGTTTACAAAAAGGGTCATTGTTTCAAAAGCATTATTTAAAATCAGAGTTTTCCTAAGACCTAGTGACATAAATCATGAAGCTGTATATGATCACACCTTTGCTTTCCCACGATCCTCACAAGTACCTGAAACGATAAAATAAAATTGTAACCCAAAGCGTAGTGAGTTCCTAAAGTACCAACACACACAAACATATAACAACATATACTAGGTCCACAACTAAAAGACTATATTACCCCTAAGCGCACAATATAAGTCTAACATGCCTATCATGCCCTCATCACTTATATGTATTGCTCCCAAGCCCATAACATAGATCTAGCTTGCCCTCGAGGCCCAAAACTTATTTTTGGATTGCTCCCGAGTTTGTTGGCTACCACACAAAATAGTACAACCTTAAACAACCATACTATGTCGACATATGCATAACAGATAAACATATACCAGCAAACAGATAAACATGCAGATCTTAATAGATCACTACAACATAGCAACATACTAAACCAGGATAGATAATCTACTTGGCCGTCATTGGTGCCTTCGACCCACAAATATAGTGAGAATAACCCACCTCTCAGTCGGAATGCAAGCTGAATAATCCTCTATTCCAAAAAAAAATAGGCTCAACAATCACCTAAACAAAACCTAGGACCTAATCTCAATTAAATGCTAAAAATACCCAAAATACCCTTGGATAAAACCAGACAAAATAAAAAAATCCACAGAGTCAACCTAGCCACGTCAAATCAAGCCTCATCCATGGGGCGTATTGTGGATGCGTATGGGGTGTACTCGTGGTCTGAGGCATCGGGGCACAACCAGTGTACGCGCAACGTACCATTTAGTACACCCAACGTAAGCACAGGTTCCCTTCTTAACCACTTAAGAGCTTAATACTTTGAGTTTTGATGTCCAAATGACAATCCAATGCCAAAATACCACTAAGAGTCATAAAGTTTCCAACTTTATGACTTTACAGGCCCATTAACTGCTTAATACAAATAAATCCGAACTTCTTAACACTTAAAGACCTTCTAGAGCATGCAAGGGGGAGAACTAAGCATCAAGACCTCATTTTTTTATAACTCAAGGCCCCTCATTGGTTCTGAAAGCACGACTTATTTGATCAAGAGCATGCCATGATCAAGAATCACAAAGGTTGGGACCAAAATGGCCAAAATGAAGGAATATCTAAATCTATAAGAAAGGATGATCAAGCTAGGAGCTCTTTACCTCCAGAAGGTTGCAAGCAAGGTGAGGATTCCAAATTCCAATGTCCATCAAATAACTTCTTCTTCTTCTTCTTCAAGAACACCACCAAAACACACAAATGATCTTAAAGATGCACTCTTCACACTATGTTTATCTAGAGGGACACTTTTTAGGTGGAGGCTGATGAGGGTGAATGTATTCCGGCCATAATGAGATTATATAGGGTGTAAACCCTTAAAACTAGGGTTTTGGTCTAAGCATCGTACACACGACGTACATGCTGAGTACGCTCGGCGTACGTGTGCGAGGCCCGTTCCTCTCATGCATGAGTACGCCATGCGTACACTCTGAGTAGGCACGACGGAGAGAATGTAAATATTAAATAGGTTAGTGTTAAAAAATGAACCTTTCTCGGAACAGGTGTTACACCTAGAACTACATTGAAAATTTCAACAATCACTAAAGGGTTATTAAAAAAATATATACATTAGTTTATTATTGCAAATAAACTAGTAATCCTTCCTTTATTTGTCTTTAAAAAGCAAGCAACAAAAGTCTCGTGCCTCTAATGGTTCACACCCAAACCCTAGCAAGTTGGAGGCTAAAGAGGAAAGAGGAGGAGGAAGGGAATTTTCGAAATTCTCTATGTAATGAGGTGAATTTTGAAATTCATAACCCAATAACCATCTAGAATTTCGTCCCCCCTCCTATCGAGGTTCTACAATTTTTCAATGGAGGTTCTACAATTTTTCGTCCCCCTCTAGAAACCCTATAACCATCTAGAATTTCATCCCCCCTCCTATGGAGGTTCTAAAATTTTCCAATGTTCAACTTTTGAACATTGTTAGCTTTAGTTCTTTCAAGTTTAATTAATCCAGTTAATCCTAAAATTAATTCCAATTAATTTTTGATTAATTTTTAATTAAATAATATTATTTCTAATTAATTTATTATTCTCATAATATATTAATAAATCATTTATTTTTATTTCTAATTAATTTATTAATCATATAATAAATTAGTAAATGAATCTTTTTTTCTCGAAATAGCATTCCAAAAAATTACTAGGTTTGAGGGCAACCCAAAAGGACTTTGCTAATAATTCTAAAACTAAATTATAAGAATAATTTCCAAATTAAACAGCAAAGAGTGATTTACAAAGCAACTGCCAAACTTTGATTTGATCAAATATTTGTCCTTTAGATAAGTAATCAAATATTCCTTCATTCTTCTAGATATCGTATGGACATGAGACATGGATTGGAATTAATTTCATATTCCAATATTCTGCTTCTTGATTTCCCGATCTATGATGAGTGAATTCAGACTACTAATTGAACACATCAATTCAGTCCAGGCTCGGCCAAGCACTTCAGATGTCGACATAAAATCATCGAAGGGCCCAAAGATATCGCTTTTCCCGTTAGGGAAAAAGGAACGAATAAATTTCGACTCATATTCTTCTATCTTTCACTCACCAAATCATGCATGACACTACGTTTAACATCGCATTACTGATTCGTTTTCGTAATACCAATGCACAACAGATTTGTAAATTACAACTCATATATCTGCATTTCAAGAATATAAGATATTATCGTCTCATAATTACTAGTGATAAAATCCATGAAGTAATTGTCTGAGCATTGGTTTATCCAATACTTCAAATCCCCATTTCTAAATATTCATGAACATTGAAGCAATCTTATTGTAATATCTAATCCTTACAGACAATTTACAATTCAATTCATGACAATATTAATTCACTACTTACTTCTAAAAGTATGAGCGACTGTGGAATTCGAGTAATCAAATTATTTAGGAAGTAAAACATGCAAAGTGAAACACAATAATAAACTAATGAACTATGGTCTCAACCTACTAAATATAAATAATCTCTATTAATTAATCACCATAATATTTATGACTTACTCATTGTATAATGTTTTTAGTAATCAACTGACCATTTGAATTAATTAACATTAGTTGTGCCATATTATGAACATGCATATTATGCCTCTCTATGGTCTTTCCTTTGTGAACAAATCAACTGGGCACAATTACAATGATGCTCGTTTCACATTTCCAAATTCTTGTCACTGTGTAAAATGTTTTGGAATTCCAACCTTACATACATTGACCTTCTATGATGCTGAGTCATCAATGTCACATAGAATGAGCCAACAATATTAAACAATTCCATGCTAATGAAGGTTTAAATTCAAGGTACATTCCTTGAACACTTCTCTTGCATTAATGTTTCAAACTCACATGTAGATTTAATAATCAACCCCCATTATAGAAATATTTCCATATTCCCATATAACCATCAATTATGATCAAGAGTCATCTCAATCTAGAATCATGTCACTATGGTCCGTCCAAATTAATACCATACTTCCATATATCCATAAGGAACCAATCTTCAGTAAACCTCAAAATGTTCTTGACAGTTGTTTAACAACTCTAGTCACACAAATATTCTAATCCTTTTTCCTCTCAATGCTTAAGGAATTTGGAAAAACTAGAATATGTGAATACTACAACATATGTAATCGATCCTATATCCGATGCGTGTGGGACTTGATTCATTGTATATGATATCTGTTTCAATCTCTTGCTATAATTTTTTTCATATATGGAATTTCCTATGTTGAACTATTTCAACAAGATATTCACATATGTATATGACTAAGTTCTACTAAGTTATACGATCTAATCCTTTAGATTCGAAACAAAGTATGAGTGCCCGGTCCCTTAAGTATAATATAGCGAAACAATCCTTGGAATTTCCTATGTTGAACTATTTCAACAAGATATTTACATATTTTTATGACTAAGTTCTATTAAGCTATATGATCTAATCCTTTAGATTCGAAACAAAGTATTAGTGCCCTGTCCCTTAAGTATAATATAGCAAAACAATTCCTAAAGTTTAAGGTTTGCAAATTGAGAACTTAATTTTTTTCCTAGGAACAGTAGTGTCAACATGCAATACTAGCATAGTAGTTATGCTCCCACTAGCTCTTTCATGTACCCATAAATCAACTGGACCTCTATAAATCAATACTCTTGACTTTCTTACTAAAGTTCATATTTTTGTTACACGATGTTTCGATAAGTCTCCAACTAGACTTCCTAAGGGTAGGGCCCATTCACCACAACCATAATTGGCCTAACCAACCTTGACCCTTAACCCCCCCTCCCCCCCCCCCCCTCCATTGGGCCCCAAGGCCCATAATGCCCAACTTGAGTCGCTAAAGGCCCACAAACAAAAATCAGAAGCCTATCTACCCTAAATAAGCCAAATCCTAAAATTCCAAAGCCAAACTACAAAATCCCACTGAAGGTTGTACGCTCAACGTACGCTTGGCATACGAGTCCACAAGCCAGTACATGATGCGTACACATTGGTACACCCTACATACTAAGTTGTATACCACCTTAATCCATTAAGTGCTTATTCCTTATAGCCCCACACCCAATTTTCCAAATCTCGACCAAAATGGGATTCTAAGACATAAATTTGGCAAATTTATGCCTTAGCATGCCTTAATGGAGCCCAACATCTACCCTTGTCCAAAAAGTCTCTCATTAAGGATCTTCTTCATGCATTGGCTCATATTTATCATCAAGGATACATTTTTATGCATCTAACACCTCTAAGGGATAGAGATCTAACACCTCAAACTCCAGGAGTTGCCAAAACTCACAAGAGAGATCATGGGACCAAGAATTAGATGATAACAAGACCTAACTTTAATAACCAAAAAGAATCAACAAGGTAAGGTATTTTTACCTTCAAAAGCTTCCTAAGGTGATATAGGCTTAGGATCTTGAAGCTCAACCTCGACCAAATCTTGATCAACAAGTTCTTCTTCTTGCAAGCACACCAAAAGGCCACTAAAGTTACTTCCAAGCTCAAAGATCACTCACAATGGTAAAATAGGGTTTTAGCGACGCAAATAATAGTGGAGGCTGATAATGGTGAGGGTCCAAAGGTCATAAGGAAGCTTAAATAGGGCTCATGCCCTAAAATTAGGGTTTAAACTTTGGTTGCATATACCCAACATACGCATCGTGCGCCTAGTGTACATAGCTAAGATTCTCACTCCAAGGTGTGCATGTAGGCTTGGCGTACTAAAACATACGCCCTGGTACGATAGGACCCTTTCTGAAAATAAATTTTGTTTCAAGGACAAAAAAGGAAAATATATGGATTTGAGCCTTACAATGTGATCAATGAATTAGTCAAAATTTTCCAATGAACAAGATTCTCATGTACTATAAAATACGACTTGTACAACACCAAGTATGTGTCCAGTTGGTGATGAGATTTGTTTTCACTTGGTTAATTATCACAATACTACAAGCGATATCATAAGAATAAAATCCACAATTAATATTCCTAATATTAGAAATGTAACCAACACTTTCATAAATGCCATTGTAAGGAAATATATAAAATGAGACAACCAGATAAACCAAAATTTCACTATTATTGAAAATAAACGAAAAATCGGAACTTGTCCTTACAATGCATAAAATAAAAAAACTATGTATCTAGACATCTCCTAAGAGTAATAGAAATCTATTAAATTATCCCAACTACTTAGTAGTAGCTCTAAATTCTAACCTTCGAACCAGGTGACCAAAGTCTATTTCTCACGATCAGATATAGCTCACCTTACTCAAGCTTCCTTCTTTCTCTTAGCTCCTTAAATATTATTAAAATGTGATCATCACATCATGTATTAAGACTCTATGAATCGGAACCTATAAAGTAATGCAGGTCAAATAATGGATCTACTTGAAGTAGAGTCATACGACTTGACTTTACTATCTCTAAGATCTTTCAGGTATTTTAGGCAGCTTTGATTCCAATGTCTATTCAATTGGTAGTAAAACAAATGGACTCTTTGGATTCAACACATGGAACGACCCCAAAACTAGGCTTTCTCTTTACCATACGATCAAACAGTTTGATCTTGGATGACCCCTTTCCATTGGGAAGAGAAATCTTTTCTGGACCACCATTGTCACCATTGTTAAGGTCCATGGAAACCTTGGAAATAGACCCAATAAGCATTTCTGGTTCAACAACAATCAACATTTGGATCAAATCAATTAGGGTCACATCGAGATTCATCATTTGAAATTTTTTAACACACTAACCATATGACTTAGGAAGCAAGAGGAAAAACAATTGAATAGCTTTTTTCTTTCAGAAAACGACACCCAATCTATCCAAGTTGTCAACGTACGATTTCTTTTCAGAGCATTCATACATACAAAGTTTCCATGTTGATGTTTACATGCAAATAAGGATTGAGTAGTCTCGTATCTTTCAACTTGAGGAAAACATGACGTTACGAATGACACAGGAGGAGGAGGTGGAAGAGTGATGATGCCTATTTCATAAGGAAGGGAAAATAATTTCACCTTGACATGAAATTGGAAGACCATATCTAGAAGGTAGAGGAAAACTATGTACTTAAGAATGAGGAAGACCATTTCTATCTTCATAAGATATTTTAAAACTAGGAGAAAATGAGAATTCAAGTTAGTTGATTTTAATCCTTAATTATAACCCATAAATTTAAATTAAGGCTAGGATCCATATTTTCGATTCGAACTTTGAAGAGGGATGTTGTAATCAAATTTGAATCTATTTTAGGTAGGTAAGGATTTTACCAATTCCAATCTTATGAAACTCCTAGATCTTTTGATATTCGTTGATTCCAATCAATGACATGTTTAATCTCGGATGTTGATTCTAATCCTGGCGCTCGCCTACCAGTCTTGTCTGGCGCCCATTCCTGGTGCTCGTCTGGCAACCCTAGGTGGCCTTACTTAGCTCCATTCTAGTTGTGCCTGATTTGGGCTGGACCAAGGCCTGAACTAACTCTCTCTTAACCTAATTATCCCTTATAAGTAGAATATAACCTCCTTCATGGAAGAGGACCCTTTTCCCAAGGGCTGAAACCCCAGAGACTCCATGGCCAAACTCTCACCCAACATCAAGATGGTTCTCTCCAGCTATAGAGAACCATTTTATCTCTACCAACCGATCTAACTTGATTGTCGGAGCTTGCTCCCAGGACACAGTCTATGGGGAAACTCGAATTTGTTGTGACTGAAGATTAGGTATCTTGCTAGAAACTTGTTGACGGCACCACCTCCAGATCCTTGATCCAGATTCAACATAGAAGACTTGGCGGCCTGAGCACAAGTCACAACAGGTATGTTATTGTCAATGTTATGCCTACTATTTTTCTGTTTGATTCGGGATCTAGTCGATCGTTTTTATTCCTTGTGTTCTATATGTGTTTTTTATTGATTTGGGAGCATTAGACCAACCTATGGTGGTAGAGATTGCTTATGACTGTACCGTTAGAGCATCGGGGGGTTTTCGAGGCTGTCTTGGAGAAGTTCGACGTGAATATTCCGGTTGATAATTACCATATTCCTATGGGAGATATGTGTGCTATTGTAGGTGTTGATTGGTTGAGTCAGTTGGGGAACATGATCGACTGCGAACGACAACTAGTGTGAGTTCGTACCATATGTGGGGGAGAACTTATCATTCATGGTGAGGGTGCACAGGGGGACCAACCTTTTATTTAGTTGCAAGATTTAGGACATACTTGTAACATTGGTACTTGATTTAAGGCTTATGTTGTAGATATTCGTGTTAAAAATAAGAGTAATATCAATGATGTGACAATAGTTTAGGATTTTCCAAAGGTGTTTCACGAGGATTTTCTAGGAGTGCCTCTAGAGAGGCAGGTTGAGTTTAGGATTAACATGGTTCTAGGTGTGGCTATGATACCTAGAGCACCATATCATATTGCACCTCCTAAAATGCAATATTTATCCACCTAGCTTCAAGAGTTATTGGAAAAGGAGTTTATTCATCTGAGTAGTTTGCTTTAGGGAGCACTTATATTGTTTGTCAAGCAGAAGGATGGGACATACCAGATGTGCATCAACTACTAAGAGCTAAACAAGATGATGTTGATGATCTGTTACCCACTTCTAAGGATCGATTATTTATTTGATCCATTGTAGGGCGTGTCTTGGTTATCAAAGATTGATTTGAGCTTAGGGTATCAATAAATGAGAGTCAAAGAAGAAGATATTCAGAAGAACGCCTCCATGACTTGTTATAGGAATTACGATTTCGTGGCGATCCATTTAGTCCCATTAATGTGCCTTAATCCTTGATCCTTTTTCCATAAATCTTAAGCTATAACACCTAAGTAATAGGCCTTAAACCATAATCCTAATCGATAATCCCAAACCCCTAAGCCATGAGTTGTAAACCCTAAACCGTAAGCCTTAAGCCTTAAGCCATTAACCATTAGCAATTATCCCTAATCCTTAATAGATAATTTTTAAAGCCATTATCCATTATCTTGAAACCAAAATTCATAAGCCATTATCCCTAATCCCTAATCCATAAGTCATAAGACCTAATACATAAGCCATAAGCCTAAATCCTTAATCCATACGCCTGTTGGATAAGGTGTCTAAGTCCATAACTATTTCTGGTAAATACTTGACCCGACCCGGTATGGTCCATTTGGGTTGCATGGCACCATGAAATTAGATAAACTAAATGAGAGAAATAAAACATATGGTTTATTAATATATTATAAGTTCTAATATATTAATAATATTATTTAATTAGTTTTGATCAGGAATTAATTTAGAATTCATTAAGTGATCAAAAGAATAACTAAGTAAATATATGGGTAGATTGTGTAAATCTTCCATATCTTATATAGTGGGCTAAAAGGCTCCATGGATTATCAAGTTGGGTTCCACCCATAGGATGCTCCATGGAGTTAACCCATGGATTGAGAAATGAAGAGTCATATTACATTAGGGTTTTACCTAATGCAACACACTATATAAGGACCATGTCTCTCCCCAAAATCGGCTACACTAGTGAGACACTAGAGAAACAAGAGGGCTTGGCCGATTTTATGTGTGTCAAAGTATTCTCTCAAGTTTATACTTTGCATTTGGTGTTGTATGAAGCATTTGAGGCATCACACTTGAGGTGCTAAGCTCACAAGGTTTCAAGGAACACTACAACAACAAGGTATGTAATTCTATCTATTATTCAAGTTAAGAATTGTTCCCCATGTATGCTAGATAGGATCATAGCCTTGGAAATCAACTTTGCATGATAATTAGACAAACATAGATCCAAGGTTATTAGGGTTGCATGTACACTTAGGAAGTGTTAGAATGCTCAAAACCCAACAGTGGTATCAGAGACTAGGCTTGCTTGTTTGATTTTTGTGCAAACTGCTTGAAAAATTGAGTTTTCTGCTTTCTGCTCGTATGAATTCGCCGAGTCCATGGGGGGACTCGACGAGTCTATGACCAAATCCAAGCTACTCGTCGAGTCAGTTCATGCACTCGACGAGTAGAGGCTGCAGTTTTCAGAATTTCGATCTCTATTGCTGGAAATGGACTAGGAACATTACCCTAAACTGTTTTGGTGTTTTAAAACTTGTTTTAGTTGGTGTAATGTTCATGTTAATCCATTTACAACAAGTTATCAAAATTACAAGTTTTAAAATGTAATTTTTGATTCATGAAAGTGTTCATATTCATGTTCTTAATCTTATGATGTTTAAATGATCATAGAAATTGTTGGTAACCTATGTGGTAGATTGATTCTTGATCATTATGTGTTTTAATGGAGTCCATAACTTGTCCTCAAGTTATGGAAAACCAAAAGTCACTTTGCTTTAAAATCATTAAAAGAACACATGGGTTATAAAAATGAAGAGTCTTCATTTTTAATACCCTAATAAACTCATAAGTTACAAGAAATGAAAAGTTTTGAAAGTTTACAAAAATTGCCCTCAAGTTTTGGAACAAGTAAAGTCTTGATTAAAACTTTAGTTCCAACCCTTAGAATTTTAAAAGTTAAAATTCAACCCTTATACTTATAATATTATAAGTGAATAATATATATATATATATATATATATATATATATATATATATATATATATATATATATATATATGTATAAGATAAAAAGTCGTCTTACCGCTAGTATGCCTCATTCATGAAGCCGGTCTACAAGGTGGGTATAAGGTTGTTGCCTATAAAATGGCAACTTAATGGGTGTCCACTCTCACCCATCGCTTGCTTGACTGGTGGAGGGTCGTTAGCCGAACGGGTAAGACAAGGACTTATAAATTCTCATTAAAAGTATGATGAATATTATAAAGTAACTAAATGTTTTATTAAATTCCCAATGTTAGTTACTTTAGGAAAAATGTGAATAAGGTGCTAATCCATAAAATTACACTTTACACTTTGTTTAAGTCGTTGGTGGAGCGTGTGTGGTAACCGGCACACTAACTTGGACTTAACAAGGTAGGTAAAGGGTGAATTAATATCTATCATAGTATTGATGGAGCGTGTGTGGTTAACCGGCACATCGATTGAGGGGTAATTTATTAAGGGTACCAAGTAATTTGCATGGTTACTTCACACCTCGTTTTGTGATCCTCGGCATCCTAGTCACAAAACTTGGAGGGCACACCCGAGATTGAAACATGCCATTGAAAAGTTCAATGAATCTCAAAGAATCTAGGAATTTCTAAGAACCAATTAAAATCCTAATATCAATATTTCATTTTTCATGGTGGAAATTGGTGAATCGTCATTCACCTACCATTCAAATATGTTATTACTTAGATTACGTCATAACTCTTCTAAGTATAATATATTGTGATTTGGTCCTACTCTTAATATTACATTTGGGTGTCTTATTAAGGACTATATCAATATCTAAGCTAAACTTTTCTTCTTTTCAGATGTCTGCAAACACTGTTGCTTCTGGCTCTAATCTTAATGGCTCCTTTTCTCTAATGAACTTGTGTGGGAAAGTCACTTTTGATGGGTCCAACTTTAATGAATGGATCAAACATCCGAATGATTACCCGAATGAAGGATGGAGAACCCACCACGGGCCACATGCAGAAAATGCAAAGATTTGTGGACCGCTTGCTGAAGCTTAATGTGAACTTCCCCGATGAGCTAGCAATAGATATTATTTTGCACTACTTACCTTCATGTTATGATCAATTCCGCATGACATACCACATGAATAAGGAAGAGGTCACTCTCAGCAAACTTCAAGGACTCTTAAAGACCGTGGAAAGTGGTCTTAAGGGTAAGGCGGTTGTTACTACTCCTACTCCTACCAACTCCGCCCTTGTCTTGGCAATCGGGAAAGGACGAGGGAAGAAGAGAAAGAGTTCTTCGAAGGGTACCAAGGTTAGGACCCTTGATGGCTCATCTTCAAGTGGACCCAAGAAAGGTTTCATCACTCCTTCTTCTGACCCAAAAGAGGCTGAATGCTTCTATTGCCATGAAAAAGCACATTGGAAGCGGAACTGCCCAAAGTACCAGCAAGATGTGAAGGATGGGAAAGTTAAACCCAACCATGCAGGTACTTACACTATCTTATCTAATAACTCACCTCATTCTAATTCTTGGGTCCTTGATACTAGTTGTGGTATTCATATCTGTTCTGATTTACAGGGACTAAGAAGAAGTGAGAATGTGGAGCAAGGAAGAATAAACTTGATCATGGGAAACATGAAAGCTTCACCTGTCACCAAGATTGGAGTTTATACTTTATCGCTAAGTAGTGGGTTTAGATTAGATTCCCATAAGTGTTGTTATTCGCCAGAAATGGCAAGAAATATTATTTCCTTTCATGTATTGTATAAACAAGGTTTCACCTTTTCATTTGATACTGAAGTTGGTTCGATTAATGATTTCTTTAATAATGTTCTTTATTTTAAAGCATTACCTTGTGATGGCGTGTATGAAACAGTATCTGTGGTTGATTACTTAGGAAATAATGTATTGTGTATTGATTTTGTTAATAATAATAACTTGGATGAAGCATCATTATGGCATTTTCGTCTTGGACATATAAGCAAGAAACACATAGGCCAACTCCAAAAGGATGGAGTCTTGGAGTCATTTGACCTAAAGTCAGATGATAGTTGCGAATCATGCTTACATGGAAAAATGACAAAGTCACCCTTCACAGGTTCTTGTGAGAGGGGTGAAGGTTTGTTGCACCTTGTACACACGGATGTGTGTGGACCATTCAAACATGCCACAAGGGATGCTAATCGTTATTATTTGACTTTTACTGATGATTACAGTAGATATGGATATGTCTACTTAATCAAGCATAAGTCAAAGACTTTCGAAAGATTTAAGGAATTTAAATAGGAAGTCGAGAATCAATTGGGCAGGAACATTAAGATGCTTCGATCTGATCGAGGTGGTGAGTATCTTAGTTTAGAGTTCCTCGACTATCTTAGGGAATATGGGATTTTCTCACAATTGACACCTCCCAGGACACCGCAGTTGAATGGTGTGGCTGAGAGGCGTAATCGAACCTTGTTGGATATGGTTCGTTCCATGATGAGTCGAGCTTCGCTACCAATCTCATTCTGGGGGTATGCCTTAGAGACTGCTGCCCATATTCTTAATCTAGTCCCTACAAAGAAAGTTGCCAAAACTCCTCACGAGATGTGGACGGGTAAAGTACCTAAACTAAACCACATCAAGATTTGGGGTTGAGAGGCTTTTGTGAGGCGCGAGTCTCATGATAAGCTAGAACCCCGAAGCGAGAGGTGTATGTTCATCGGCTACCCACAAAGATGCTTTGGTTACCTCTTCTACAGACCTAGTGACAATGTGGTCTTTGTAGCAAGAGGAGGAGTCTTTCGAGAGAGAGAATTTATAAGCCAAGGAGACAGTGGGAGGAAAATTGACCTTGAAGAATTTCAAGAGTCAAGTGGTGAAGGAACTTCCAAACCTAGCCCTCAACTTGAGGAGGAAACTCCTGTTGAGCCAATTGACGAGTCTGTACCTCTAAGGCGTTCCACGAGAGTTAGGAATGCACCTGAGCATTACTATGGTTTCCATATTACTGCAGAAGGTGAGACACTTATTAGTGATGAGACACTAGTAGGTCTGGATGAATCTAACAGCTACACAGAAGCCGTGGCAGGCCCCGAGTCTGCGAAATGGAAAAAGGCTATGGATAGCGAGATACAATCCATGTATGACAATCAAGTTTGGAACTCGGTTGAGAATGTACCAGGTCGTAAGACTGGTTGCAAAGGGCTTCTCTCAAATTCCTGGAGTGGATTATGATGAGACCTTTTCTCCAATAGCTAAGATTAAGTCTATTAGGGTTATGTTAGCCATAGCTGCATTTCATGACTATGAAATTTGGAAAATGGATGTCAAAACCGCTTTCCTTAATGGAAAGTTGACTGAAGATGTTTACATGAGTCAGCCAGAAGGTTTTGTCAGCAACGAGTACCCTAATAGAGAGTGTAAGCTTGAGAAATCCATTTATGGATTAAAGCAAGCACCTCGTAGATGGAATCTTTGCTTTGATGAAAAGGTCAAGGAATTTGGCTTTTCTAGGAGTGAAGATGAATCTTGTGTGTATGTCAAGGCTAGTGGGAGTATAGTTAGCTTTTTGGTATTGTATGTGGATGACATACTACTCATAGGAAATGACATCCCAACTCTATAGGAAGTTAAGTCCTGGCTTGGGAAGTGTTTCTCTATCAAGGACCTAGGAGAAGCTGCCTATATTCTAGGGATAAGGATTTTGAGAAACCGGAGTAAAAGATTAATTGGACTAAGTTAAAGTACATACTTGGACAAGGTGTTGAAGAGATTCAGCATGCAGAACTCCAAGAAAGGAGAGTTACCCATCCAGAGTAACGCCAGATTGAGTAAGAAACAAAGCCCAAGTACCGAGGCTGAGATAGCAGAAATGAGTCAAGTACCTTATGCTTTAGCAGTAGGCTCGATCATGTATGCTATGACGTGAACTCGACCTGATGTAGCCTTTGCCTTAAGCATGGTTAGCAGGTATCAGGGGAACCCTGGCAAGGCTCATTGGACTGCGGTAAAGAATATCCTCAAGTACCTACGAAGGACTAAGGACTGGGTCCTTACCCTCGGTGGGAGTGATGACTTGAGAGTTGTAGGGTATAGTGATGCTAGCTTCCAGACTGATAGGGATAATTTCTGCTCTCAGTCGGGCTGGGTCTTTACCTTAAACGGAGGAGCAATCACTTGGAAGAGTTCCAAGCAGGAGACGGTGGCTGATTCCACTTATGAATCAGAGTATATAGCAGCAAGCGAGGCAGCAAAGGAGGCAATATGGCTAAAGAACTTCATTGGAGACCTTGGAGTTGTACCAGCTACAAAGGAGCCCATGGAAATTTTCTGTGATAGTGAAAGTGCGGTTGCCTTAGCCAAGGAACCAAGGGATCACGGAAGATCCAGACACATCGACAGAAAATATCACTTTATCAGACATCGCATAAAAGAAGGAATCCTCGTGGCTAAGAGGGTATCATCGGATGAGAACCCAGCAGATCCGCTCACGAAGGGACTGAGTAGGGTTAAGCATCTCCAGCATGCCCGGAGCATAGGGCTGAAGGATAATATAAGTTTTAGTAGTTAGATAAATTATGAAATTTGTAAAGTGTAATTGAGAATTGATGATGAATAAAAGTTGTGTTTATTTATGAGTAAAGTGTTACTATCTATTGTTAATCGTTTACTATAATTTCTTTTTCATGTTTTGACTTCCAGAATAGTATGTTGTGGTTTCACATATTATTCAAACCTCCACAGTCGGTCATATGTCGGAAGTAGGTATGAATCAAGACTGTCATGATTGTTTGCAGAGGTCTAATGTGTTGGACATGGCTACAACAATCATGAGTGCTCATAAGTTCTGAGCATTGGACACAACCCACACTCACTGGAATCACTTCACGGAATTTATCTCGAGTGATCGTGAGACAGTAATATCATATAAGTCTTCAAACCTAGAGATATGATTTATTACTTACGAGTTGGTTATGCATTGATTGTACGAAAACGCATTGGTAACTCGATGTTATAAAACATGCTTTTGTGTGTAATTCAATGAGTGGTAGAACAAACATATGAGTCGAAGTTTATCTGTTCCTTCTTCGATTAGAAGTTGATATCTAGGCCCTTCGATGATTTTGTTTTGACCTATGTACCGGGCCCGGTCAGAACTAAGTTGATGTGTTCAATTAAGTTCTTTGTCAAACAAATCGGAATTCGGGAAACAAAATGCTGGACAATAAGTAAGACATTGTTTCATGTAATTGTTCGGTTCATATCTAGAATAGAGGATTATATGGTCACTTATCTTAAATGGCGTATCAACATCTTCTCAGTTCCGAGAGACCTTGAAAGAGCTACAATTGCCGATCGGTTCCTGAAGTATTGTAGTTATATTTATTAGACTTATCCAAGTGGGAGACTATTGGATAATGTGTCTAAGTCCATAACTATTTCTGGTAAATACTTGACCCGACCCGGCATGGTCTATTTGGGTTACATGGCACCATGCAATTGGATAAACTAAATGAGAGAAATAACCCATATGGTTTATTAATATATTATAAGTTCTAATATATTAATAATATTATTTAATTAGTTTTGATCAAGAATTAATTTAGAATTAATTAAGTGATCAAAAGAATAACTAATTAAATATATGGGTAGATTGTGTAAATCTTCCATATCTTATATAGTGGTCTAAAAGGCTCCATGGATTATCAAGTTGGGTTCCACCCATAGGATGCTCCATGGATGCTCCATGGAGTTAACCCATGGATTGAGAAATGAAGAATCATGTTACATTAGGGTTTTACCTAATGCAACACACTATATAAGGACCATGTCTCTCCCCAAAATCGGCTACACTAGTGAGACACTAGAGAAACAAGAGGGCTTGGCCGATTTTGAGTGTGTTAAAGTATTCTCTCAAGTTTATACTTTGCATTTGGTGTTGTGTGAAGCATTTGAGGCATCACACTTGAGGTTCTAGGCTCACAAGGTTTCAAGGAACACTACAACAACAAGGTATGCAATTCTATCTATTATTCAAGTTAAGAATTGTTCCCCATGTATGCTAGATAGGATCATAGCCCTGGAAATCAACTTTGCATGATAATTAGACAAACGTAGATCCAAGGTTATTAAGGTTTCATGTACACTTAGGAAGTGTTAGAATGCTCAAAACCCAACAACGCCCTATTAACCAAGCTATAAGTCTTAAGTCGTAAGAATTATTCCATAATTATTAAGCCCTAAGCCATACGCAATAAGCCATAAGCCCCAAGGCATAATCAATAATCCATAAGCCATAAGAGATAATCCATATAAAATATTCCATAAGTTACAAGTCACAAGTTATAATCCTTATGCCCTATGTGCTAAGACTTAAGGTCGACTCCTTAAACTATAATCCCTAAGGCATAAGTGATAAGCCTTAAGCCCTAATACATATATCATAAGTCATATGTTTTCATCCATAATACCTAATCCCTATGTTTTAAACCCTAATACACAAACCATAAACCTTAAGGCATGTGTCATACACCATATACTCATAAACGACAAGTCATAAGCCATTAGCCATAAGCCTTGCCTCCTATGCCTATTAACCATAAACCATACACTAAAAACCCCTAACACATAAGCCTTAGAAGTTATAGATAAGGGCTAAGGAATTAAGACTTAGGGCTTGGGGCTTAAGGATTAAGTCCAACGCATATGGCTCATGTCTTATGGCTAAGGGATTGAGGCATACGACAATGAGCTAAAGGAATACGGTTCAAGATTTATGAAATATGACTTTTATCCCTAACCCATATACCTTACACAATAATCCTATCCCTAAGACATACACCATACATCATAAGTTATAATCCGTAACTTAAACTAAAGCCTTAAGCCTTAAGATGTATACCTTAATCCCTAATATGTAAGCCATAATCTAGTTGTCTTGATATATGAAAAGTGAACCTTTAGCAATATAAAGTCAATTCAATCCAAAGTGAAGTACTTCGAAGTATGATGAGTTTTGAAATGAAGCTCTTCCGAAATGAAGACCTGTCCGATAAACACCGTGTATTTAGTGCTATTTTGAGTCTGTATTTGTATTTAATGATTCTTATCATTTAGTCTTTGTTTTATTGTCAAATGTCAATATCATGGGACAAGATCGAGAAAATTCACTGTGTCAACTTTTTGACCTTTTAGCTTTACATAGTCCATGCAGTCTTTCTAGTTTGTCTTTTTTATCACTCCTTGTCTATTTAAGGAGATGTGATCTTCATGCAATGTAATAGTTTGAGCAACACTCTCTTTCACATCAATGGCAAGTATCTTTCAAGTCAAATTATTCTCTTTATCATTTGCATTGTTCTTAAAATCTATTTCTATTGTTCATACTAATTTTCACATACTTGAATACTTTGTTGAACTTCCCACTTCAAGACAAGACTGGTTTACCAGACTTGACTGGAATCTTAATATTAGTAGAAGATTTTGATCTTAAGTTAATTCATGGTTTGAATTTTCAAACCTTGTCCATGCGCATATTCTTGCACTCTCAATTGGTATGAGAGCGTAAGTGGTTGTCCTTTGAACCATAAGAACATATTATAGTTGATTTGATATTACCTTGGTATCTCAATCATTTCTATGTTTAGGATAAAATTGCTTCTATATACAACTTCAACTCTAATACTTTAACTACAATGGCTGCTTCTAATCCAACTCAACAAATGTATCCAATGCAAATAGGAAATAATGTGGGTTGCCGAACGCGTGCCCCATTGCTAGTTGTTGAAGAGTATGATCACTAGAAAATTAGAATGGAGAGATTTTTAATTTGTAAGGAAAAAGGTGAAAATATATGGAGATCTGTGAAAGAAGGACCGCATGTTCCCGTAATACAAATGGTTAAAGATGTTGTTGCTAGTCTCAGAGGTCAAGAAGGACAACGTCCATCACCTCTAATTGCATCAGATCATGAAAAGCTTCATGCAAGACCAGATTGCGTTCTCGGAAATGGTCTTTGATGTTCCTCCTTCTCTCTTTGAACAGATAAAGTTGTGTAAATCTTCCAAAGAGATTCGGGATACACTTCAAGAATTATTTAAAGATTCGGAGAACATGAAGAATAAGTGTTTGACAACTTGTGAACGAATTTGATACTTTCACTACAACTCTCGGTGAATCCGTAGACTCTGCATCAAATTGGTACATGATCGTTATGAACAACATCACTGCACATGGAATAGTCAGAACTCCACTCGAGTACAATTTGAAGTTCATCAACAACCTCAGAAAAGGATGGGGAAATGTTAAGTCATGTCTTATGGGCAATGGATCTCTAAAGAAACTAAAGATCTATCAGTTATTTGATCAACTGTTAGGCCATGAATCTAATGTTGCTTAAACATGAAAAGAACTGTCACGAGGTCCTCTTGCCTTAGTCAGTTCTGTTAACCCACTAATTCTGAACCCATTTGTTTTAGATTCTTTTGGAACTATCCCACCTGTTTCATCTACTTAACCAACACTTCCTACTCCACCTATCCCGCCTATTCCGAAACATACATTTGAAAAAAATGTTGATCTCGATTTAGTTGATTCTGAACTTTATTTCTAACAATGATTCACACTTTTGTCTATGAAGTAGAAACGTCCCTAGATTCCCAGACATAAACCTTTTCAAAACCAATTTCAAGCTCCTCGTCAAATTAATCCTTAACCTTTCCCTAAACCTATAGAAAATCCACGGGCATACCGACACAACATTCTGAAATTTCTCAAATAAGGTCTCGGAAACCACTTTCCAAAGGACTGTTTGGTTGAAATTTCTCAAAAACCAAACGTAAAAGACTCTTCATACTATGTTCATAGAGCACAAGAACTTGCTGAAAGTTAAAAGGATTTTGTTACCATGGTGTAAGGAAATGTTGATGGGTACCGGTCTTCTGGTGATGAGGGTGAAGAAAAATCAACAAGGAATATGTGTCTTATGGATAGAAAATCAATTGAGTGTGATGAAGGCTACTGGTCTTCTGGTTTACAAGCAGATGATGACGACATCGAGCCAAAATTTTGTTACATGGCTACAAAGGATCCACCTGGCAGAAGCATCATCCAACAGGTAAAATCCATGATCACGAAAAATAATTGTCATTTATCTGTTTGTGAACCCTATCTAACTCAAATTCAATCAGATATGATAGTTATTCATATAGCCTATGAGTCTGCCATAGAAGTTAGTGAGAAGTTGGATAGTGAATTGACTCGTCTTAGATTAACGTTTGAATACCGTAAGCTTAATATTGAATCGTTAGAGAGAGAACTCGTAATGACTAAGGATGAATGTATTATTTTGAAAGAAAAATGTGAAATCACTTTCAGTGAAAGAAAGATCTTAGTTACTGATAATAAACGTCTTAGTGCAAAAATTTATGCTTTGCATAACTTTATTGATGTTCTTGAAGAAAACAAACGAATGGCACATAATTTTCGTCACTCATGGTCTAAAGCACCAGGTCTCGGAAGAGAGTTTTTGAAACCTATTGTTCGTTCCTTGAAGGAACTACAAAACCTAACGTTTGTGGGAGACATTCTGAACCATACTTATTTAGATACCCCTGTCTCACCTTTATCGTCCCTTCCTGAGACTTCAGACAAGTTTTAATCTCTGATTCCTCAGTTCAAACCTATCACTATGACATGTCCTAATTCCACGCCTCTTCCGCCTTTGATATCCCTGGACTTGAATCAGTGTTCAGAATCTTTCCCTGACACCGGCTATACTAGAGTTCAGTTTATGAACTCTGGTCCACATAACAATTGTGTTATTGAGGAAATCATTCCTGAGAGTAACGTAGATGAAGAAATTTTGTGTGATAACTCATCTGACTCTTGTATCTCCAACTCCGATGTGATATCGACATCACTTGGAAAAATCCAACTTTGATTGGGAGTCATTTGATAGTAACGTAGATGAAAAAATTTTGTTTGACAACTCATCTGACTCTTGTATCTCGAACTCCGATGTGATATCGAACTCGACTCTAGTGCCAATTAGTCCTCGTTTCAGCAATCATCGACTGGACAAACTTCAGAGTCATCATCTGACTCTCGGAAGAAACCCTGACTGAATAAGAAAAATATTGTTCATCCTAAGACCAAAGCTAGGAAAGCCCTTAAGAAAGAAACTAGGTCTAGGAAAGACTCTAGGTTCCTTTAGAAATTCGAGAAGGAAGTGTCTCAAACAATCAATCCAACTACTAGGAATCACAAACTTTTCCTGTTAAGATCCTTACAAGGCCATCTAATCCTGCTAGTTTGTATGTCCATAACAAATCTGTCAATAGTTGTATAAAAAAAGGTCACTGTTGAGAATTATTTTGTGAAAACTGACTCTCCTTGGACATTTTCTTCTTCTCAGTTTATTGCTAAATTGGATGGCACGATTTTCCAACAAAAACAATTTCCAAAACCTAATGTGCCTTTGAAAGCAGCAAACGAAGTACAATTTGCTAGGAACACTGTTGTTCAGAAACCTCCCAAAGATTCAAAATGAAAGTTTGAATGGAAAGTAAAAACATCTAAAAACACAACTGTAACATTTGTGAACACAATTATTCCTATAACATCTCAGAAAACATTTCCTCCAAGAAAAGCAGTATCCAAACAACCATTGGTTGAATATGGTTTTTGGATAAATGAAAACACCCTGACATTCTGCTTCTTTCCAAAAGAATCTCGGAAAAATTCATTCAAGATACCAATTGCTCAGAAATCACAAACCAAGTCCAAAGCCCATGCCATAGTCCCTAAATCTAATTTGGAGCCTAAAAACCTCCAAAAATCACTGATTTTGCAGACATTTTGCACTTCGGAACAAGATACAATATGATATATTGATGGTGCTTGTTACATGCACATAACTGGGATGGTGGGACCCATATGTTTTATTAAATAATTTTTAGTAGATCAATAATAAATAAATTGAAAAAGTAAATAAATAAGGGTATTATAGTGTTTTCAAGTTTTGCAGGGATGAAAATCGAAACAAAAACAAACAGTAGGGACAATTCGAGTGCAAAAAAAAGTTAGACCCAAATGCGTAATTTTAAGCAAACCATAAGGACGATTTCAATAATTTGTTAAAAAAAAAACAAAACAATATCTTAAAAGCTTATCTAGAATTGAATTTTCACCGGACTCTCTCTCTCTCTCTCTCTCTCTCTCTC
This sequence comes from Lactuca sativa, assembly GCF_002870075.4. Lineage (NCBI taxonomy): Eukaryota > Viridiplantae > Streptophyta > Magnoliopsida > Asterales > Asteraceae > Lactuca > Lactuca sativa. Next base: position 85,516,358 of record NC_056631.2, on the reverse strand, counting down.
TCTCTCTCTCTCTCTCTCTCTCTCTCTCTCTCTCTCTCTCTCTCTCTCTCTCTCTCTCTCTCTCTCTCCACACACACACAAATAAAAACATGGTTTGAAGGTTTATTTAACAACATATCATAAGTTTTTTTTGTGCAATAATAAACTATTTATAATAATGTAATTTATTTTCCTTTGTCATGATATAATAAGTGATGATATAATAAGTGATGACAAACAAACAATAAACTATGACGTTAAACCTTTTTGTATGGTAAAATCAATTATTTAAAAAACTACATTTAAAAATCATAAATACTAATAACTAATTGCTCAAAAGACCGTAAACCTTTTATATTAATTATTTTCCTTTGTCAATGGAAGTAAAATCGTAGTAGTATTAAAATGTTTGTTGTTTATTATTTTATAGTAATATAGTAATTAAACTGAAGTCAAGATAACGAGGATTGACATAAATAGTTAATCAAGATTGACTTTTGATTATAAAATATAATTGGATTTATTTTAATTTAGGAGTGGATGTACGTGTTGTAATTATTCTTAAAATTAGATAATAATCCAATAACGTGTAAGCACTTTTACAGTCTTTAAGTCTTAGACGTGAAGGCAGTTCTTAATTCTGAGATCGTAGACTTAGTTTATTATATCAACTTAATAAATTATTTATTGCTCTTAGTGGCTCCTGATTCCAAGTATATTTACTAGTTAGTTGTTCATGTTTTGGTGGAAACCAATTAAATCAAAATGCATGAGTAAGGTGGTCCTATATTCCTTGGCCAATCGTTTTGGAAGATCATCAAATAGAGCAATATGGTATGGTTTACTAGTGATAATCACAAAATTGACTATATTAACAAAGTCGCCAAATCTTTTACCTCCGCATGAAGAAACTAAGAAATTTGCAATAGGTTCTTTGCGAACGGCAAAATGTCTTCTCAACATAAATTTTGTTTTTCTTTTTATTTCATATAACTTAGTAAATTATGAAATTATGATATATGGCTGGAATGTATTTGAGACTGGATAAAAAAAACTTCGCTCTTCCCGTTGGTACTATTTGATCAGAATCGGTCAGTGGTATCTTGGGTTAAAAAGCTCTAATGCTGAAGTATTTGTGTGTAAGAATAATGGAGAATCATAGAGGCAAAGTTTAGGGTTTATCAAACTTAACTTTTTTTAATGTCTCTTGACATGTATCTGGAGGCACGATTGTAAATAATTAGAGTATACATTAGTGGGTTATGCTAATCACATATAGGCCCACGACTCACGTAAAACAAACATTTTGGTATTGGAAAAGGATATGAAAAAACAAACATGATTTAAATTTGACTCGTGCTCACCACCTTGCACATGATTCTACCTAGCAACGTCAACGTCAGGCTTGGCCTAGTAGCATTGTGCTCGATGTGGAAGCCTAGTCTATTGAATATCAGATCAAATATACATGCAAGAAAACCAACAAATAATATTGAAAATTATATGTCAATTAGTTACGAAAAATCCAATTATTATTAATACAATTATCGAGTTTCATCTAGAAACCATATCAATCCTTTGTGAGTAGATTTGATTATAGGAAAGGGTCGAAGTAGATTGTCCCTTTATCGAACAAAATTAAAAGACGTAACAGTAAAGTAAAACCAACCTCGTACTTGTTGATGTCGATTGGTGTAGACTGTACGAAGACGAAAAAGCTCTTGTCTTTAAAGGTTTTTAAGTTGCTTTAAGGCTGTAAGCTCATGTCCATAAAGTAAAACCAACCTCCCACATGGCCGACCCTAAGAAACCCTAGGGTAATGCATTGCTCTCCAAGCAACACGTTTTCTAGGTCTTCCAGAATATTCTAGCAAGATACACGACGACCCTAAGAAACCCTAGGGTAATGCGTTGCTCTCCAAGCAACACGTTTTCTAGGTCTTCCAGAATATTCTAGCAAGATACACGACGAGATGCAAACCCCATAGTCCGTGACCCGAAATCCACGAATCATGTTTGTCCAACCTGACCAATCCCGAAACTCTCCTAAAAATATAAGTTCCTTAGCTCCCAACGACCGATGCATTGTGCTTAGTGCCAAGTGTGCCTAAATTGCACCATTTTCCACACTCGAAACATATGTTTGGCCCATCTCTTGATCCACTATAAGCCTTTGATGGCTTATTAAGATAATAAACTTATAAACTCACAAAAGTTTCTTACTCCCACCAATATGGGATAGAAGGAAATTACCAACTTGCAATTAACCTTCATAATTTTGAACATAGTCTTGGCATGACAACTTAGGTTAAAATATGCCATCTTGGATTCGACATTAGCCACCTTTCGTCTGGTGTTGGTCACATACTCACCTTGAATTTTCCTTGTCAATCTTGAGTTTGACCTTAGTGATCCTTTATTTGGTCTTGGAAAACTTTGGATATTTGCATAAAGATTCACCAAATAAATTATCAACTATCAATTTTGTTTCTCCACTATAATAGCTTATCATGTCATTTAACAAAAAAACAACAATAAGGTTTTAGTCACACGAAGATATTATGTTATATAACACTAAGAAATGATGGATTTTAGCTATAAAAGATTACTATGTCAAACAACAATCATCCAATATGATTTTTAGTTATGAAAAACTTGTATTGTCATTAAGCATTATCCAACTATAGTTTCAAATATACAAGATTACCATACAATATAGAATAAGTAGTTATAATTTATCAGCTATACTTACTTACTACACCATATAGATAGAAACAATTATAATTTATCAACTATACAAATTAATTACACCACTGAAAAATAAACAACTATACCAGCTCACTACACAACAATACCAACTATATTAACTCATTACGTTAGAAATCAATAAACAACTATAATTTATCAGTTTTATTAGCTTACCCCACAACACCATAATAATCAACTACTAATTTGAGTTATGTATATATACATCATTCTGAAAGAATATTATTGCTGATATTAATGACGAATTTAATTAGTTTCTATAAAAAAGAACTATAATTATGGATATCATTTAATATACATATAATTATGGAAATCATTTAATATCTATATTTATTTGATTAAATAATAATTTAATTTTTATTAAATTTTTATTGGTGCATTGTAGCAGACAATAGATGTGAGAAACATTTGAACATAGCTCTATCTCTCTCTCTTTCTGTATATATATATATATATATATATATATATATATATATATATATATATATATATATATATATATATATATATATATATATATCACACATACAATAATAAAAATTAATCCATATAACAATTATCTGTAAGGGATGAATGGTTACTTACCTTGAGAGGCTTTATGTGTGGAATTTTAGCTCTTGAAGCCCCATATCGACTCTTGATTCAAAAACTATAAAAATAACATACCAACTCGAAAGACATTACATTTAAAGATGAATTGGCTTGAGTGTATTTAGTTTAATTTGTTTTATATGAGAAATTATATAGTATAAATATCTATCTAATTTGTCGATTAAGGAGTTCTTAATATATGCTAGAGAGATTCATTTCAATAGTTACAATTATGTATCATTTTCATGTTTACATTTAGGTGCATCGTTTACATCTAATAATATGGTGTAGTAAAGTCAATGTCTTTTCTCATGAGGCACACACAAGTCCAAAACAGAAAATAAAAGGGTATTTTGATTAAAAAATGAAATTAAATAAAACTCTACAAAAATAACTTGAGAAAAATCAATATTAGATGATGTTTTAGTTCTGCTGCAACTCTCCTAATTATGCAATTAATCAAGACCTGGTTATTTAAAATGTTTTCTATCTATGCTAGTATTGAAACCTACTAAGAAACTTTTGTAAGTTCTATTTTATCAAATTAATTATAAAACAAGATCTTTGTCCGAACTTTTTACTAACTTAATTAAAAAAACTCTTAATTAAATCATAAAAGCAATATTAAGATTTGTGTAAAATTTCTACCAATATTCAATACTTCTCATAAGCTCGGAAGTATAAAAATATGTCATTAATATTAATCCCAACAACGAACCATCTTGATGCAATCTGGTGGTTGCTAGTTGACTAAAATAATTACGAATTTTAATAGCTGGTTAACTAGACTAATTTAATCCTAATTAAATGAAAAGTTTATGTAGCACAAAAAATAAAAAATCCTAAATTCTTCGTTTTTCAACTTTTAAAAGTTGCAGGATTGTTACACAATCATGTAACTTTTGGATCATCGTGTTTTTGCTTTAAAGTCCTTAAATGATATACAAAGTGGTCAGAAAAGTTACAACATGCAAACATGATCTTGTAACTATAAAAACGCACAATTCATACTTGAAAACTTTAGTTTCAACAACTTTAATCTAGCTGACAGTTACCGTAAGTGTTTTAGCTCCATTAAACTCCAAAAATACATCCAAGCTGCTTCCTAGGGCTCCCAGAATATTGCTCCTCTTGAAATACCTGAAAACAACATAAAAATCTGAGTAGTACAGGTTTTCTAGTGAAAACGTGAGCTGACCATTACATATACTAATACGAACATAAATGCATAAAAGATGCTACAATACAATACTAAAAGCTAATATAAAATATGTATAAAACGACATCTAACAAATCTACCTAATCTTAAACCATACTTTCCCTAAAGTAATAAAAATATTTAACATTATAAACATAGTGGAAATTTGTAGATGACATAAAAATGAACTTAGAACAAACATACAACAAACACAAGGAAACTTATAACTGCAATAACTAAAACTACTTTCAATCTATTTTTTTCATGATCATACTTCACATCTAGGAAGCCCCAATGAAATCATACACTTAAACAACCAATCCCAATACCCTTAGTGTAATCTCAGAATCCATGGTAAGAAAAGTGCTTAATGATGCAGAATAATAAACAAACCATGAAATTAAATAAAATTTAAACCTTAATTTAGATTGTTCACAAAAAATAGCATATTATAGAATTTTTATTTCCTATTAACTTCACCATAATTACCCAGATCTACACATACTTAGAGACTCTGACAAGGCAAATCAACTTTCTTTGAATCAACCAGCCTATTCGAACAGGGCGACACCCATGCTTTCATTATTTTGAAAGTATCAGACATGGCATCACACTCTTGCGCCAGATTTGACTTTTGGTGGTGCCTTGCTTGATTGAAACTTGATTTTGACTTTTTCCTTCAATTTTAATTTCTTCAATCATTTTTTGTATTTCTTGATATATCTTCAATTAAGTGCTTGAAATTTGATTTGGGACCACTATGACTTAGATGTGACACTTTTGCTCACTTCTTCATTTTTGTTGGCTTAATGAATAAGCTATAAGACTCTCAATTTACCAAAAAGGGTAAGACATTGTAACATCTCGATTTCCATGTATGTGATTTATTATTTAAAAAGCAAGTTTCGCATGGAACTCGACAAGTTGATGGCCTCAACTTGACATGTTGGAAGGTTTTGGGTCGCACATCTTTTTGGACCAAATCGATGAGTTGGCGGCTGGATGAGAAAACCTAAATTGTAGGGTTTGCACCCTATATAACCTCCTTAAGTCCTTGAGGCTAATCCTTTATCAGCCTTCAAACCCTACTATCGGCCTTGAGAACCCTAATCTCCATTCCATCTCATATTGTGAGCTAGTGTGGCATTTTGGAGCAAAAAAGGGAGAAGATTAAGAGAAGCAATGTGATAACCCGAAATTTTTATTCTGTACAACATTTCCATTCAATAGAAGTCAGAACAGTTTCTGCTAATTTTCAGACTTTTTGGAATAAGTTTGAGTATTTTAGGATTAACACCTTAGGAGATATCAAGAAAGAGGATGCACTAGGGTTTATTGTGCAACAATAAAGTCCCGACACCTGAAAATATAGGAGTTTACGGCCTAAACAATGGTGTTTACGGTCGTAAACCCCAAGGAGGGGGGTATGTAAGTGACACTTAGTCATTTATATCATTTTCCACCTTTTCAAGAACAAACCTCAAACTCTCTCAAGTATCATCCAAGTTTTCTTCAAGATCTCCATTCTAGTAAGTGTTTCTAGACCTTTCAAGTTACTATATCACCTAATCTAGTGTTTTAACTCACATCCATCCATGAAAATGTTCCAAAAGGTTGATTCTTCAAGTTTCACCAATAACACACACTAGTGTTGGACTTTTAGCTCATTTCAAGCTCCTATGTTGTAAGTACTTCTATCTTAGAGGATTATAGAGCTTGTTATTCTTCTTTACATCAAGAAAACGCCATTGAAACCCAAGATTAAAGATGTTTATGGTCCAATAACACCTTGGACCGTAAACCCTAATTTAGGTGCCAAAGTGCTCCTAACTCTTTCCTATTGCTTAGAACTTGAGATGGAACCCTTCCTTGATGGTTTTAGCACATGAAAAGCACCATAAAACTCCCTTGAATATGGGTTTACGGTTTGGGAATCTCCCAAAATTGTAAACTCCCCCAAAGTGTGTCTTAATGCCCTAAGCACCTTGTTAAGCCTTGGACAATAGCCTAGAACCTTACACCATTGACCTAGGGATCTCAATTCACGAAATGTATGGGTAACCATGAGTTTACTACATTAAAATCATGTGTTTATGGTAGTAAACTCCCATGAGATGTCCAAAAACCGTAAACTCCAAGTTTGGGTCATTTTAGGACCTTAAACTCACCAAAACACTTGTTTAAGCTTTAGAGCACTTAACCACTTAAGCCCTTAGAGTTTTAAGCCCCTTTTGGTGACCAATTGAGAGTTTACGGCCAGGAGTAAACTCCCCTGGGCCACAAACTCCAACAAACATGGTCATTGGACCATAAACTCCCGTATGAGGCCTTGCACTCCTTTGTTGCAACCCGATAGCCTCCTAACACTTTTACCAAAGTGTTTTCCTCACATTAGGATATATATACATGTTTAATTAGTGTTATAATCACTAACTATATATATATATATATATATATATATATATATATATATATATATATATATATATATATGTTATTAGGATCATTGTGTGTGTCTAAGTCTTCACTTGACACCAAGCACTTGTCCGATACTTCCATCCGATCCACTCGCTGCAGGTGAGTTCATACCCCATAAATTAACCTTTTAAATATTTCTACATGTTTTTAAATGTTTTATGGGGGAGGGGGGAATACAAGTTGAATCATGCTAGTTATTATATCAATCACATGTGATTAATAACTAACATGCAAATGGATTTACTATACGTTAGCTATTTTACCAAACAGTTTTCTTCAAATGTTTTCCTTAAACATTTTTATATGTTTAAAACTCTTTATCAAACTGCTTTATACACTGTATGTTTCTTTTCAAACTCTGTTACAAATGTATTTCAAACAAGGGTTTTCTTTATACTTAAACTGTTTATTCAAACAAAATACTTTCAAATCATTTTATAAACTGACATCAAGTCGATCTTTTCTTAGATATTAATCTTTTTCAAAGGTTTTAGAAAACTTATTTTATGCTTTTATATTATCTAATGCATCCCCATATATGTATAGCTATATAAGTAATGTTTAAAGGACATAAGAAGTCTAACCCACTCTATTTCCTTTTCCTTGTTGGGATGTGGCTATGGGGTATCAGTTATCCGTCCGAATGTCTTCTAAATATTAGTTATATATGAAGAGTTAAGAGACTCTTTGATCGTTTAGATCTTTTAACAGGTTAATCACTAAAACGAAAACAGTAATATAATGAACAAGAATGAATCAAAATATGTCGAATGATTCAATAGATTCAAGCCTCAACAGAGCTCGATAAAGAACTTCCGTTGTAGAGGCTGTTAGGGTTACAAACGATAAAGATAATAATTGACTTCCAAATCTTACGTACTAAGATGCATGCAAGCACCTATAAATACAAAACCCTAGAAATAACTCACGGATGGATTGGCCCAATCTGGAGACAAAATGGACTAAAGAGCAAGCCCAAGACGCAACACCTTTCAGACCCTACAATCTCCCCCTTTGCGTCAATTGGAGCGAGACTATTACTTCGGCTTGCTGGGTCTAGCTGCAGGAACTTTCTTAGTGGTTTCAAACTGACGTGGGATGAGAGCAAGGATGGTCTGTCTGAAGCGAATGTACCACTGGATCATGTCATCAAAATACTTCTTGTCATCCGCTGAATTCTGCTTGCAACGATGAATGATTCCCAGAACATGTTCGAAGCATGCAGTGGTGTAAAGGTGCTTATCTGACAAGGCGAACATGCATTTTTGGCCTTGGTTCCTTGTAAACATGACAGAATTCTGCTTCGGGTCGATTCTTCCCATCTGCATCATCTTCAAATCACTAGCAGAGCCAACATGAGAGATAGTAGGCTTTTTCTTGAAGATGCTAGCGATCTCCTGATCCATCTTGGCAACCTCCATAATGTAGCATACAAGCATTCTTTTGAAGTGATCAATGATTGGACTATACTCAGCTTCGTTGGTGAGGAGGATGTTATGCAAAATAATCCAATCATGTGGATTCAGGTTGGGAAGATCAGCAAGTGATATAGCGTGTTCGGTTTTAGCAGAACCCCTCAGCACTTTGAACCGAACGTTCGTGAAGTTCCCCTCACGAAACGGCTTGAGGACCCGAACATTAACGATCTTCTGAGCACTCCATGTTTGATATTGAGGTTGAGCAGACTTCAGATAGAATTCGACAAGCTCCCTATCAACTTTTGGATGAGGATGAGGGACATCAGCAACATTATCAAAAGCATGGATGATGAAGGCTTTTCGGGTCAGTGGCATGTCGAACTGAGAGTCAACAGAATTGATTTGATCCAAGGAAATCACTGGTTCGAGCCACAGGATGCTGGGAGTTTCAATTGCTTCTTTTATAAGCTTCTCGAGAGTCCACGGAGGGAAAAGAGTTTTTCTACTCTCAAGAAGATCATGAGCCTCCTTCATTTTTCGTTCGTTCGCCTCAAACTCTCTGGCAACGCGAGCGCTCATGTCAGCATCTTTATCCCGGCCTTGTTTCTTTAAGAGATCAGCGATGGTCTCTTTATCATCATCATCACTGTCTTCAGCAATCTTCTTTCCTTTGTCTTTGACACCCGAACCTGAGGCTTGACCTGCTGGAGGAGGTTCGGTTGTTTTATTTGCTGTGGAAGTGGGAGGCGGTTGAGACACATCTTCTCCCCCTTGTTTCGGATAGGCCACGAACTCAAGGAGCCCTTCAATTTTGCTTAGTAGGGCAAGGGCAGGAGCAAGCTTCTTTGCGAGAGTGTGCCTCACTTAGTAATTCAAGATAGGATCATGTGCTTCGATGATGTTGGAAAGGGCAGCGTGGACATCCGAAACACACGATGAAATAACCTCACACTCAGATCGAAGAGATTGGACTTCCTTTTGAGATTGGAAAAGATGAAGACTCTTGACCTTGAGAGCAGTGGTCTTGCGAGCAAGAGCATCCATCACTGAGTTCTCTGAAGCGAGGTCTTCTTGCAGCTTAGTCAGGCGCTCCTCAATAGTCGCCTGAAACAATTTGTTGTCATCGTTGGGAGACTGACGGAGACTGGCAAAGGACTACAGTTCTAAGGCAACTGAAGTGGCCAGTTTGTTGACAAGAGAGTCAAGCTTCTCTGCCTTGGAGTTTGCGGCTCCCTGTAAAGACTGCAAAAGTGAATTGGCATCAACAAATAGCTTTTCGACTTTTTCGGTCGCAGCGGCACACGCCTTGGTAGAGGCGTCGATAGCGGCAGTGGCAGAGTTGATAGAGGCTTCATGAGACTTGGTGAACATATCAACGAGCCCCTGAATAGCAGCCTCTGAGATAGTAGATTGAGAGGAAGAGGAGGAGGAAGCAATGAGAGAATCTATTTTCTCATGAAGCTCCTTGAGATGCTTCTTGGTGACAGGAGCATCATCGTCATCATCACTTTGCATTTGATATGGACTGTAGTAGACCGAGTCAAACGTCATGTCCTCTTCACCAAGAAAAGGTTATTCATTTTATGCTGAGTGAGCGGGAGATGAGGGCGAGGGTGGAGGCTCGGTGGTGGTGGTAGGTACGGGTGCGGATGTATGTTCGGTAGTGGGAGTAGGTTCGGGTGCTGTAGTAGGAGCCCCCGTATTAGATACATTAGTTCGAACGCCAACAGTAGTTGTTGTGGTAGCTTCGGTGAAAATAGGAGGAGGTTTAGGAATAGAGGTGGGTGGTATTTGAGTAGTGGAGGTTATGGGGGGAATGGAAATAGAGATGGAGATTGGGGGAGGAGAAATAGGTCTAGAAGGAACAGGTACCTCAAGGGTAGGCGAACGTGGAGGAGTATTACCTCGAAGGGACTCTTCAGAGTCTGAACTCTCTTCCTTAGATTCACTTGAGGAGGCGGCAAGAATAAGCTTTCGCCTGGGTTGAGTCTTCCTCTTCTTTGGTGGAGGGGATTGAGCTGCCTTGGAAGGTTTGCGTTTCTTCGGAGAAGGAACTTTCGCTCCTTTGACAACCTTCTTGTCTTTTCCCTTGTCATGTTTCTTTCCCCTGGGAGCAGGCCTATCAGCATCATGGATTAATTGAATCATTTCAGGAGTGAGCTCTCTGGGACCTGAGCGACGAAACTCCTTGTAAGTTCTGATGATGCAACTGTCGCTTGGAACACACCCATACATTGACTCAGGGATTGAGCCCGCAAACTGAAATTTGGAGGAATCAGACACTATGATCTTGGTA